>NC_056561.1:26273500-26310619 GCF_013358625.1 Macadamia integrifolia | reverse complement strand
CATACTTCTTTAGAAAGGTCTGCCAATTCGTTTCTGCCCTCAAACTCCGGAAGAGTCCCTCATCATAGTCTAGAGGATCTATGGGGGCATGTCCTTGTTTCCTTGTACGAAGGGCTGGGGAACTAGTCCCTACACCCTTCCATTTTGAAGTTGTGGCCCTACGTCTATTGGAAGAGGATGTGGGTTCCTTGCCCTTGCGAGAAGACATCCTAGTAAGAAAAGAGAAGAAATAGTGATAAGTAAAATTTCTGCATGACAAAGGAAGTAAACAGGAGGTTGAGCAAGCACATGTAAATGCACCTAAATACATAATATGGATCATTATAAAAAGAGGAGTGGTTAAGCCACGGAGAAATGAATAGGATAAAATCCCCAAACATGGCATCTGTTAGCATGTTGCAAAATAGAAGAGTGACAAAGGAGTATAAAGCATGGCAAGTGAGAAGTGATGGAAAGCCTCATAAAAATTTTCTTAAGTGGGGTAATTGGTGTCAAATGGTAGAAAGCCCCCAAATTCAATGTGCAAGTTCAATCCAAGAGAATGAAAATCCCATAATAGTGTAGAACTTGAAGCTTACATGTCAATGATAGTAATGCCTATCATTATACAACCAAGAATATGTAAAAAAAAAAAAAAAAAAAAAAAAATCTATTATGACATTGAGGTGCAAGGAATGGTAAGTGATTCAAAGTTGTTCACAAGTATGGAATGAAGTGAAGAGAATTATAGAAACCCCATAAATTTTTTTTTTCAGGAAACCTAACACAAAAGAGATCGATTTTCATGGAAAAGAGATGGATTTTCATAGAAAAGAGATGGAATTGCAAGCATATACAAGTTTCCATGATCCTTCCAACAATGTAAGTGCAAATCAAGGATAAGAAATCCCATTTGAGTTGTTAGTTGGGGAGAAAAGGGTAGAGATAGAAGAAAATCCCAAATTGGAGAAATTAGGGCACGGTTTGGGATTTTCTCTCATAGATTGGGTAGTAAAGCCCAAAACTATGAATGAGTCACAAAGGAAGCATCATATTCTCATGGAATGATTATTCTATGGAAAGAAACATGAAAAAAAATCAAGTTTTGAGAAGTATAAATGGATTCAATACCCAAAATATATGTTCCAAGAAGAGAAATGGAGAAGAGACTTACTTGAGAGTGAAAAGCACTTGGATCTTCCAAAATCCGTGGAATCGTTAAGTGAAATCGCGAGTGGATGCGCCAAGAAACCCTTCAAAATCGCCCTGAGTTGAGCCAAGGTAGAAGATGGGAGAAATGAGGGTGAAAGAATCTTAAAAGCCCCTTTATTTTTTTACCTCGGGTTAGACCGACGGGCCTGACCCGAGTTGCCCGCTGGTGGTAGCCTACCCGTTGAGAGAGGAAAAAAAAAGGGGTCGAGTGGGACCACCGTCCTACTTGTTGAAGAGCTAGCACAGTACTCTCGGGGCTAAGCTGTGGCTAGATGCAAGACATCATACACTACAATACCCCGTATTTTGGCATATGATTATGTGCTTATGTAAATTCTAAGGTACTTAACTAATGTTTTATGTACGGTATGATCCAGGTACAAGGACACGATGGTACGCACTAGATTCGGTTGCAATACTCGAGGAACCTCACGTAGTCCTCTTCCTATCAGTCGACCACCAAATCCTCAAAGGTCCTGCTCTGTGGGGCAAACCCCACTTCCACAACCTCAAGAAACCCTTGATAAGGGTGTGGCTCAAAGGGACCCACCTTTGACCACACTTCCGGATCCTCCACCTGTCATCACTCCGAGTGATGTTACGACCATAGTTCAGCAGTCACAGCAAGCCTTCCAGCAACAAATGCTCCAGCAGCAGCAGGCATTTATGGCTGCTATACAGCAATAGTTAGACCTTCCTCAACCTGGTCAACATCCTCAGATAACTACTCCACAAGACCCACCTGTAGGGTATGGTATGGGACCACAAGCCGGAGGTACACCTTCAATTTTGCCATTCAGCACTCCTCTATATATGGTGCCCCCTCCATACCCTTACTATTTTGCATATGCACCCAATTACCCGTCGATGAATAATACAATAAGGGTAGTGGAATCTTTCAAGAGGAACTTGCCACCTATATTCTCTAAGGTGGGGAATGATCCTCTAGATCCGGACCAGCGGATCCAAGAGCTAGAAAATATATTTGAGGTAATTGAGTGCACTGAGGCACAGAAGCTTATTTGTGCAGGGTTGCAACTCAAGAATGAAGCCAACTCTTGGTGGCAAGCCTCTAAGCCTATATTGTTTGTCGCACATCCAGAACCCACATGGGAGCAGTTCAAGGAGTTGTTTTTGGTAAACCATTACCCTCGTAGCTTCAGAGACCGTAAAGAGACGGAATTCATGGCCTTGACTCAAGGGAATAAGACTATCCTTGAGTATCAGCAGCAGTTTGAAAGCTTGTTCCATTTTTCCCCTAGGCGTATGAGGTCAGCTGAAGAAAAAGGCTGCAAGGTTTCTGAAGGGATTAAAAGCATCGATTGGGTCAGTGCTCGAGGTCTTAGATTTGACAGATTATGGCCAAATTGTACAAAAAGCTAAAACTATGGAAGATAAGCAGAAGGGAGAGCAATCCCTCACACCTGGATTGTGGAAGAGGACTAATCCATTTTCAGACATGGCCAACTCATCCAAGGTATACCGTGGGTCGTATAGTTCTGGGCCTACATATAGACAGCCCTATAGGCCATCTGGCTGGCTACCTTCCTCGACCAGCTGGTGGTCTGGGCTCTACATCTTTTCGCCCGAACACTAGTATGGTGCCTATAGTCACAAGGCCACCCCGTTCCCCATCTACATCAGATCAAGTAGAAAGGGGCCCTACCCCAGTTTCGGCATCACATATCCATTGCTTCAATTGCCACTCTTATGGGCATTATGCCAAAGACTATCGAGTCAAACCAGCCTTACCATCCAGTCAGCCCTCTCTGTACAGACCTCCCTTAACTCAGGGGAATCAACCACAAGGAAGAATGTATGCCTTATCAGCTGAGGAAGCTGAGGCCAGCACGGAAGTAGTAGTAGGTACATTTTAATTTAAGATTTTCCTTATGCTGAATTTTGATGACCTGCTATACTTATATGCATTGTTGCACTAAGTGTTCTACCTATATCGGGTATACCAGCCTATGTCTTATTTGATTCAGGAGCTACACATTCATTCATATCTAAGAGATTTGCTGAGAAACTTGGTATGTCACCCAGGACACTAGATCATGAGATGATTGTTAGTATGCCTACAGGCAAAGTTACACAGTTGAAGGAGGTGTATGGGCTGTGCCCAGTGGAAATCAGTGGAAAAAAATTGAATGCACAACTCATCAAATTCAACATGCAGAATTTTGACGTTATACTGGGCATGGATTGGTTGTCGGCCCATCGAGCAAATGTGATGTGTGCCGAAAAATTAATTAGGGTGACAAATGATGAAGGGAAAGAACTGGTATACCAAGCAAATAAAATAAAATGGGCTAGAAAGGTCCTCATCTCTGCTCTTCAAGCGGTAAAGTTGTTGAAAAGTGGATGTCAGGGTTACTTAGCATCGGTACTTGATGTTGATGCAAAGGTTACACCTCTAGAAGAGGTAGAGGTGGTTAAAGAATTTCTCCACGTCTTTCCAGATGATCTGATGCATCTACCGCCTAATAGAGAGTTAGAATTTGCCATAGACTTGATTCCTGAAGCAGCTCCAGTGTCAAAAGCTCCATACAGGATGGCACCAGCCGAATTGAGGGAGTTACAGATGCAGTTGCAAGAATTATTGGAGAAGGGGTTTATTAACCCAAGTGTTTCACCTTGGGGTGCCCCTGTATTGTTTGTTAAGAAGAAGGATGGCAGCTTGCGTATGTGCATCGATTATCGGGAATTGAATAAGCTAACCATTAAGAACCGGTATCCATTGCCACACATTGATGATTTGTTTGACCAACTACAAGGTCCAAATGTATCTTCAAAGATAGACCTTAGATCAGGCTATTATCAGCTCAAGATAAAGAGCGGTGATATACCCAAGACAGCTTTCAGGACTCGGTATGGTCACTATGAGTTCCTAGTGTTATCTTTTGGATTAACTAATGCACCGACAGCATTCATGGATTTAATGAATCGAGTATTTCATGATGTCCTGGATAAATGGGTAATTATTTTTATTGATGACATATTGATCTACTCTAAGACGGAAGAGGAGCATACTCAACACCTGAGGATGGTATTACAGAGGCTGAGAGAACAACAATTGTTTGCCAAATACAGTAAGTGTAAATTTTGGCTTAAGCAAGTTAGATTCCTTGAACACATAGTGTTTAAGATGGAATCGAGGTGGATCTTGATAAGGTGAAAGCGGTAGTAGAGTGGAAAAACCCCAATAACGTTACAGAAATTAGAAGTTTCTTGGGTTTAACTGGGTACTACCTGCGCTTCATTGAGAATTTTGCTCGGATCTTAGCACTAATGACTAAGTTAACCAAAAAGGGGGTAAAATTTGAATGGACAGAGGAATGTGAGAAGATTTTTCAGGAATTGAAGAAAAGGTTGGTGTCAGCCCCTGTGTTGACCATCCCTGAAGGCACAGGTGGAATGACAGTCTACACTAATGCTTTTAAGGTCGGGTTGGATTGTATTCTCATGCAGCGCGGTAAGGCGATAGCGTATGCATCTCGACAACTAAAGGAATATGAGAAGAACTACCCCACTCATGACTTGGAACTAGCCGCAGTCATTTTTTCCCTAAAGATTTGGTGACATTATTTGTATGGGGAGAAGTGCGAGATATATAGTGATCACAAAAGCCTTAAGTACTTTTTCACCCAAAGAGATTTGAATATGAGGCAGAGGAGATGGCTCGAGCTCATGAAGGACTATGACTGTGACATTTAGTACCATCCTGGCAAGGCTAATGTAGTGGCAGATGCGTTGAGTCGGAAGGCACAGATTGTGTCACTCTCATACTTAGCTGTTAGCCCACCACTCGTACAAGAAGTGATGCTAATGGATGAAACCCTCTTATATGAAGGAGCAACTTTAGAGCTTGAACATTAACCAGAAGACATTAAATGATTAACTGTATCCTTGGCAGCTCTACAGGTGCACCCGTCTATTAGGCAAGAGGCGATGATAAAACAAGCTTTGGATCCTGAGTTGCAACAGATCAAAATTAAGATTCAGGAGCAAACAATGAATAACCCTGACTTCATTTTAGCCAGCGACGGGGCATTATTGTTTTGAGGTAGGTTGTGTGTGCCCGATGATTTGGAGATACAAGACAAGATAGTGCAGGAAGCACATAGCTCTGAGTACTCACTCCACCCAGGAAGTACAAAGATGTATAAGGACCTCAGACAAAACTACTGGTGGCCAAGTATGAAAACCACAATAGCCCTATTTGTGGTCACTTGCCTTACATGCCAAAAAGTAAAAGCTGAGAGGCATCGACCTTATGGTACTCTTCAGTCACTCCCAATATCAGACTGGAAGTAGGATAGGATTACGATGGACTTTATCACTAGACTACCACGCACACCTAAGGGGATGGATGCGATATGGGTGATAGTTGATCGGCTTACTAAGACTGCTCATTTCATTCTCATCAAGACCAAATTCTCGATGGCCAAGTTAGCACAACTTTATATGGATAGCATAGTGCGCTTGTATGGAGTGCCAGTGAGCATTGTGTCAGATAGGGACCTAAGGTTCACTTTCAGGTTTTGGAAAAGTTTTTAGCATGCTTTGGGATCACAAGTGAACTTGGGTACTGCTTTTCCACCCATAGACTGATGGTCAGTCAGAGCGAACCATATAGATATTAGAGAACATGCTCAGGGCATATGCAATGGAAATTTGGGGAAGTTGGGAAGAATATATACCCCTTATGGAGTTTGCCTATAACAACAATTATCAAGCTACAATTGGGATGGCTCCATATGAGGCATTATATGGTAGGAAGTGTAGAACTCCTCTATATTGGAATGAGGTAGGCGAACACTGAATGTTAGGACCCAAAATGATACAGATGACACGTGACAAGGTCGATGTTATTAGAGAAAGGATTAAGACAGCTCAATCACGTCAAAAGAGCTATGCAGACACCCGCAAGAAAGACATTGAGTTTCAAGCAGGAGAAAAGGTGTTTCTTAAGATTTCTCTTACTAAAGGGTTGCATAGGTTCCATAGAAAGGGTAAGTTGAGCCCAAGATACATTGGCCCATTTGAGATTTTGACTCGGGTTAGCTCAGGAGCCTACATGCTTGCTCTTCCACCTTCGCTCAGAAATGTTCATAATCTATTCCATGTATCCATGCTGAAGCAACACGTTCACGATCCATCGCATGTGTTACCTGTGGAACCAGAATATCTAGAAGCTAATATGACCTATAAAGAACAACCAGCTGAAATCTTGGACCGAAAAGTGAAAACACCCTTCACAACCGCTTCATTTCCTTTGTAAAGGTGCGATGGGCTAACCATTCACTTGAAGAAGCATCTTGGGATAAAGAAGATGAAATCCAAGCCAAGTACCCTCACCTTTTCTAACAACCAGGTATGCTAATTTCGAGGATGAAATTTTTAAAAAGGGGGGTAAATGTGATACCCTACTTTTAAAACCTGGTTTTCTTACACGGTTGACCTAGTTTAACCATGCAGGACCCGAACCAGAGAAGGTTAAGGCGGGTTCCCTATGGACCATGATGGCAAGGGTGGCTTTGAACACAGGTTGGCCAGACAAGTCCGAGTCAGTGCCAGAGGAGATGGGTGTACCCAAGCCGTGTACATGCACATATCATAAGGCCATGTACGGGTAATGTTGGTATATAGCCGTATCTTAAAGTTTATACGTATTATATATCTCGTACCAAGAGTGAGATTGTCACACCCCGTTCACACCGAATCGGGCCAGTGACCGGGTTAACACCGGTTAACCCAAACCTGCCAGGATCATCTGATACTGTATTCCACCGTAGCATACACACAACTAATAAAAGATTATCAGATCAACGGAAGACTTGGTTTACCTGTGAATATTCTCATAATACTTGATACCCGAATTGTGATACAATAGTTATATACATGTGGGCCCGAAGGCATGATATTTACACAATAAAAGTACAATTCACATATCAAGTACATAAATGAAACCATAAAAAATCAGAGTATACAGCTCGGCTCGGTATCAAAGGCTAGAGCTCAGCTCGGCATCACATAGTAGAGCTCAGCTTCGCCTCAAAAGTGGAGCTCAACTCGGCATCAGAACTGCGATCCCACAGCACAACTCTTACATGGGCAATCAGTGTCGTGCTCTAACTCCTCAGGGGCCCACCAGTCCTCTTCAGGGAATTCAACCGTGGGACCCGACCCGTGCTCTTTAGATGGATGACCTACAAAATCATCTAAAAGGACGTGCACACGTGGGATGAGCTCACTAGCTCAGTAAGTGGAAAGATGAACCACACAGCAGTCCACACAACAAAACACAATCATATGCACTACATGCTATGCAATACATTTTAAATCACATCCACCTAAGCAACATTACTAAGTCTTTGGTTTGGTGCTACTACAACCACAGTGCGCGTATACTCCGGGTACGAGCCGCGAACTCCATCCCGCGATACACCCATAGGGCTGTCGGAGAAGGCCCACCGTGAGTACTCAGAAAAGTAAAAACATGCCGACCACCGGCTCTCAACAAAAAAATAAATGACTGAAATTAAAGGTGTTGACTCCAGTAATTTAAAAGTAGTACGATTGGCCCTCTTGAATATACCACCAGGGTTGCCGACTGTCCTAATGACCCACCGGGCATTATGTCTAACCGCCACAGTGACCCGACAACCGCAACCACTGCTTCCCCCCAAATGGTAACCCAACACCTTAACCCCTGTTGGGAAGGGTCGTAGCATGGGATGGTGAAAATCCTAAACCGCATGCTCCTATATGACAATAGTACGATTGCATAGTGTTACCGCGTCCCATACCATGGGCCACCAATGCACTCGTTTCCAAGCCGACTATGATGTCTAGTCTATTAATGCATTATGCATAATGATGTCAACATTCATCACATAAGCATCTCATCACTTGGCATTTAGAAAGTAAACATAGCACGCATGCATAACAATGTGAGGATGACTAATCTACATAGCATTTTCATGATGGCATGACTAGACTAGATACAATTAAATGAATACCAAACAATACCTTGAAACAAGGCCAAACGTCTTCTCCCCACTTACCTGTAGTGTACAAGGATTCCCGTTCGGTACGGGTGAGATCCGGTTCAAGACGCGTAGGATTTGGTGAACCTAACATGAGTGAGCGGGGTTAGTATTTCACCATTTTGGAATCAAAATTAACACGTTCCAATGACACGATCATGTTTAGAATCCTAAAAGAAGGTCACACGTCCGATTCACGCCCAATTGGACGGAAAAATCACATTCGGAGCCTCTCAGGTGGGTCAGACAGCCCACCTGTTTGGCCCACCGGTCTGGACCGACGGGTAGGTTGGCCCGCCTGTTGGCCCGCTGGTCTGGCCCACCAGTTGGACTAGGGGGGTTTGCTAAGACCGACGGGCAGGGTGGCCCAACGGTTAGCCCGTCGGTCTGGCCCGCCGGTTGTGCCTGAGGGCCCTGCCCTCTCAGGGGAGTGCCCACAGGCGGGCCAAATGGCCCACCGATCTTGGCGGGAAACCTGTTGTTTCTTCCCAACTTCCTCCATTCTTTGAGGATTCAAATGGGGCTTTTCCCAATCCATTCTTAACACTTTCAATGTCTTATAGGATGGTTCTAACCTAGATCTAGGTTAGATTCAAGTGATGGGAAGCCATCTTACCTTCTTTGCTCAAGAACACCTTCAAACCCTCAAAATCACTTCAAATCCACAATGCTTCTCCAACCTTGTCAATACCACTTCAAATCCTTCAAGATCAACACATAAATCATCTATTAAACCTTAGATTCATCATTTCAAAGGGGATTTACAAGATCTCAAGAAACCCTACTCGAATCAAGGGTTTTACTTGGGTATGCTGAATGTTTAAGGAACCACACCTTGCTTACCTCTAAATGTAGATCTAGTGTTGAAGATCACTCTTCCGGTGCCAGAATGGGGAGATCAAGCTTCGGCGCTACTGAAATCCTTCTCTTCTTCCTCTTCCTTCTCTTTCCTTCTTCTTCCCTTTCTTTTCTCTCTCCTCTTTACTATCCTCACCAACGTACGAGTGTCATAAATGAAAAGAAAAGAAAATCATAAATGCTATATATATACTTCTTAAATAACTAAATAGTTCACATGGATGGGTCACTCAGGTGGGTGGATGCGCCCACCTGTCCGCCCACCTGAGGGCCAAAACTTGGGATTTTGACAGAATTCGGCCCTTGGCGCGAATCTCACTCTTGGCATATGATGAAATATACGTATGCACCTTAATATACGGCTACATACCTGCTTTATCCTTACATGGCCTTATGATAGGTGCATGTACACGGCTTGGGTATTCCCGTCTCTTCTGGCACTGGCTCGGACTTGTCGGGCCAGCCGGTGTTTAAGGTCACCCTTGCCATCATAGTCCATAAGGAACCCGCTCTAATTCTCTCCAATTTGGGTCCTGCATGGTTAAACCGGGTCAACCGTGTAATCAGACCGGGTTTAAGAAGTAGGGTATTACATTTACCCCCCCTTCTGAAAAATTTCATCCTCGAAATTACGTACCTGGTTGATAAAAAAGATGAGGGTACTTGGCTTGCATTTCATCCTCTTTCTCCCAAGACGCTTCTTCAAGTGAATGATTAGCCCATAGCACCTTTACATAGGAAATGGAGCGGTTGCGAAGGGTTTTCACCTTTCGGTCCAAAATTTCAGCTGGCTGCTCTGTATAGGTCATATCAGCTTCAAGGTATTCTGGCTCTATGGGTAATACATGAGATGGATCATGAACGTATCGCTTCAGCATGGATACATGGAATACATTATGGACATCCCCAAGTGAAGGTGGCAGAGCAAGCATGTAGGCTCCTGAGCCAACTCGGGCTAAGATCTCAAATGGTCCAATGTATCTTGGGCTCAACTTCCCCTTTCTGTGAAACCTTTGCAACCCTTTAGTAGGAGAGATCTTGAGAAATACCTTTTTTCTTGGCTGAAATTCAATGTCTTTTCTGCGGGTGTCCGCATAGCTCTTTTGACGGGACTGAGCTGCTTTAATCCGTTCTCGAATAACGTCGACTTTGTCACAAGTCATCTGTATCATCTCAGGTCCTAACATTCGACGTTCACCTACCTCATCCCAATACAAAGGAGTTCTGCACTTCCTGCCATATAATGCCTCATACGGAGCCATCCCAATTGTAGCTTGGTAACTGTTGTTATAGGCAAACTCCATAAGAGGTATATATTCTTCCCAACTGCCACTCATCTCCATTGTACATGCCTTGAGCATGTCTTCTAATATCTGTATGGTTCGCTCCGACTGACCATCTGTCTGCGGGTGGAAGGCAGTACTCAAATTCAATTGTGATCCCAAGGCACGTTGGAAGCTTTTCCAAAATCTGGAAGTGAATCTTGGGTCCCTATCTGATACAATGCTCATTGGCACTCCATGTAAGCGCACTATGTTGTCCATGTACAGCTGTGCTAGTTTGGCCATAGAGAACTTGGTCTTGATGGGAATGAAATGAGCAATCTTGGTAAGCCGATCAACGATCACCCATATCGCGTCCATTCTCTTAGGTGTACATGGTAGTCCGGTGACGAAGTCAATTGTAATCCTCTCCCACTTCCATTCTGGTACTGGGAGTGGCTGAAGAGTACCATAAGGTCGATGCCTCATAGCTTTCACTTTTTGGCATATGAGACAAGTCGCCACATACAAAGCTATTGTGACTTTCATGCTTGGCCACCAGTAATTTTGTTTGAGATCTTTGTACATCTTTGTACTTCCTGGGTGGAGTACTCGGAGCTATGTGCTTCTCGCACTATCTTGTCTTGTATATCCAAATCATCGGATACACACAATCTGCCTCAAAACATCAATGCCCCATCACTGGCTAAAACAAAATCTGGGTCGTTCATTGTTTGATCTTGAACCTTAACTTTGATCCACTGCAATTCAGGATCCAAAGGTTGTTTCATTATTACCTCTTGCCTAATAGCCGGATGCACCTGTAGAGCCATCAAGGATACAGTCAACCATTTAAGGTTTTCTAGTTGACGTTCCAATTCTAGGGTTACTCCTTCATATAAGAGAGCTTCATCCACTAGCATCGCCTCTTGCACGAGTGATGGGCTGACTGCTAAGCATGAGAGTGACACAGTCTGTGCCCTTCGACTCAATGCATCTGCCACTACATTTGCCTTACCGGGATGGTACTGAATGTCGCAGTCATAATCCTTCATAAGCTCAAGCCATCTCCTCTGTCTCATGTTCAAATCCTTCTGGGTGAAGAAGTACTTCAGACTTTTGTGATCACTGTATATCTCACACTTCTCCCCATACAAATAATTTCGCCAAATCTTAAGGGCAAAAATGACTGCAGCTAGTTCCAAGTCATGAGTGGGGTAGTTCTTCTCATACTCCTTTAGTTGTCGGGATGCATACGCTATCACCTTACCGCGTTGCATGAGAAAGCAACCCAAACCAACTTTGGAAGCATCAGTGTAGACTGTCATTCCACCTGTGCCTTCAGGGATGGTCAACACTGGGGCCGACACCAACCTCTTCTTCAATTCCTGGAAACTCTTCTCACATTCCTCTACCCAGTCAAACTTCACACCCTTTTTGGTTAATTTAGTCATTGGTGCTGAGATCCGGGCGAAATTCTCAATGAAGCGCCGGTAATATCCAGCCAAACCCAAGAAGCTTCTAATTTCAGTGACATTCTTGGGGCTTTTCCATTCTACTACTGCTTTCACCTTATCGGGATCTACTTTGATTCTGGCCTTAGACACTACGTGCCCCAGGAATCCAACTTGTTCAAGCCAGAATTCACACTTGCTGTACTTGGCAAACAACTGTTGTTCTCTCAACCTCTGTAACACCATTCTCAAGTGTTGAGTGTGCTCCTCTTCTGTCTTGGAGTAGATCAAGATGTCATCAATAAAAATCATCACCCATTTATCGAGTACATCATGAAATACTCGATTCATTAAATCCATGAATGTTGCCGGTGCATTGGTTAACCCAAAAGATAACACTAGGAACTTATAGTGACCATACCGAGTCCTAAATGTTGTTTTGGGTATATCACTGCTCTTTATCTTGAGCTGATAATAACCTGATCGAAGGTCTATCTTTGAAAATACTTTGGCACCCTGCAACTGGTCAAATAAATCATCAATGCGTGGCAACGGATACCGATTCTTAATGGTTAGCTTATTTAATTCCTGATAATCGATGCACATATGCAAGCTGCCATCTTTCTTCTTGACAAACAACACTGGGGCACCCCAAGGTGAAACACTTGGGCGAATAAACCCCTTTTCCAATAGTTCCTGCAACTGCATCTGCAACTCCTTCAATTCAGCTGGTGCCATCCTGTATGGAGCCTTAGATACTGGAGCTGCTCCAGGAGTCAAATCTATGGCAAACTCTAACTCTCTATCAGGTGGTAAATGCATCAGATCATCTGGGAAAATGTCGGGAAACTCTTTAACCACCTTTACCTCTTCTAGAGGTGTAATCCTTGCATCAACATCAAGTACCGATGCTAAGTAGCCCTAACATCCACTTTCCAAAAATTTTACCGCTTGAAGAGCGGAGACAAGGACCTTCCTCACCCGTTTCGTTTTATCTGCTCGGTATACCAATTCTCTTCCTTCATCATCTGTCACCCTAATCAGCTTCTCAGCACACATCACATTAGCTCGATGAGCCGACAACCAATCCATACCCAGTATAACATCAAAATTTTGCATATTGAACTTAATGAGTTGTGCATCAAAATTCTTTCCACTGATTTCCACTGGGCACGACCCATACACCTCCTTCAACTGTGTAACTTTACCAGTAGGCATACTAACAATCATTCCGTGATCTAGGATCCTGGGTGGCATCTCAAGTTTCTCAGCAAATCTCTTAGATACGAATGAATGAGTAGCTCCTGAATCGAATAAAACATAGGCTGGTATGCCTGATATGGGTAGGACACCTAGTGTAACAATGTATATGATTTCAGCAGGTCATCAATATTTAACATAAGGAAATTCTTAATTTAAAATGTACCTACTACTACTTCTGTACTGGCCTCAGCTTCCTCAGCTGATAGAGCATACATCCTTCCCTGCGGTTGACTTCCCCGAGCTAAGGGAGGTCTGTACGCCGAGGGCTGACTGGAGGGCAAGGTTGGCCTGACCCGATAGTCTTTTGCATAGTGCCCATATGAATGGCAGTTAAAGCAACAAATCTGAGATATCGAAACTAGGGCAGGGCCCCTCTACACTTGACCCATTACAGATGGAGGTCGGGGTGGCCTTGGAGCTGTAGGTGCCGCACTAGTGTTCGGGCAAAAAGATGTGGAGCCCGAACCACTAGCTGGTCTAGGAGGGTATCCAGATGGCCTATAGGGCTGCCTATACATAGGCCCAGAACTGTACGATCAGCGGTATGCCTTGGAGGAGTTTCCCATATCCGGAAATGGGTTCGTTCTCTTCCACAGTCCAGGGGTGAGGGACTGTTCTCCCTTTTGCTTATCCTTCATGGTCTTGGCCTTCTGCACAATTTGGCCATAGTCAATTAAATCCAAGACCTCAAGTACAGACCCAATGGATGCTTTTAGGCCTTTTAGGAATCTCACAGCCTTCTCTTCAGCTGTCCTCATATGCCTTGGGGCAAAATGGAACAAGCTCTCAAATTGCTGTTGGTACTCAAGGACAGTCTTACCTCCTTGAGTTAAAGCCATAAACTCAGTCTCCTTGCAGTCTCTGAAGCTGCGTGGGTAATGATTGTCCAAGAACAACTCCTTGAACTGTTCCCAGGTGGGTTCTGGATGGACAGCCAACAATATGGGCTTAGAAGCTTGCCACCAGGAGTTGGCCTCCTTCTTGAGTTGCAACCCCACACAAATGAGTTTCTGTGCGTCTGTGCACTTAATCACCTCAAATATTTTCTCTAGTTCTTAGATCCATTGGTCTGGTTCCAGAGGATCACTCCCCACCTTAGAGAATACAGGTGGTAAGTTCCTTTTAAATGACTCCACTACCTTTGACGTATTATTCATCGGTGGGAAGTTAGGAGCATAAGCTGGAAAGTAAGAGTATGGAGGAGGCACCCTGTACTGAGGAACACTGAATGGTGGAATTGGAGGTGTACCTCCCACTTGTGGTCCCGTTCCCGACCCTACAGGCGGGTCCTGTGGAGTAAGTATCCTGGGAGGATGACCTGATTGAGAAAGGTCCAATTGTTACTGAATGGAAGTCATAAATGCTTGCTGTTGCTGAAGCATTTGTTGCTGAAAAGCCTGTTGTGACCCCTGAATTATGGCAGCAACATCTCCCAGAGTAATAACTGGTGAAGGGTCCGGGAGTGTAGTCATAGGTGGGTCCCCATGTGCCTCACCCTGACCAAGGGTCTCTGGAGGTGGTGGAGGTGAGGTTTGCCCCACAGAGCGAGACCTCCTGGGATTCGGTGGTCGACCGACCGGACAAGGACCACGCGAGGTACCTCGGGCATTGCTACCGGATCTAGTACGTACCATCGTATCCCTGTACCTGGAACATATCATGCACCACATTGGTTAAACACCATAGAATTGATTTCAGCACACAAGTATATGCCATCACATAGGGTATTGTAGTGTATGATAGTCTGCAACTAACCGCAACTTAATTCCAAGATACAAGACCGGTGCTCCGACAAGTATGTCAATGGTCCTACTTGACCATAACACACAATTATAAGAGTAATGACAAAATCAATGCATTATATTAATAATATTAATAACATAAAAAAATTTCCATTTTTCCCCAAGTTTCCTCAACCGATGGGCTGCACCGGCGGGCAGATGGCCCATCGGTCGACCCGCCGGTCCTAATCCTCAATCGACGGGTGACACCGGCAGGTAGGGTGGCCCGCCGATCGGCCCGCTGGTCCTGGCCGAGTGAAAAACACGAACAGGGCACTTAAGCCCTGTTCTGTCTTATCTCCTTCACTTCCTCTTTCTCTCTCTCCCTCTCTTCCTCGGGCAATCTTGGAGGTCTCCTTGACGCTTCCACTCGCGATTCCACTCATCAACCCGGTGCCTTTTGCGAAGATTCAACTCTCCCACTTCCAAGTAAGTTTTTCTGCCCTTTTTCTCAGAATTTTTACTTGGGGGGTAAAATCCATGTGTAGACTTTAATCTAAGCTCTCTTTCCATATTTCTTTCCATATAATAGCGTTTCCATGTGATTATGATGTTACTCTTGTGGTCATTTCTAGTTTGTTAGGATTTATCTCCCCATTTTGAGAAAAACCCCAAATCGTGCCCTAGTTTTCTCAAATTTGGGGATTTCTTCAATTCTCGCTCTTTTTCTCCAATTAATGATTCATTTGTGATGCATTATGCTTGATTTGTGCTTAACATGCTATAGAATTCATGAAATGTCCCTTATGCTTAGAATTCCCATGTCTTCCCATGAAAACCCCTCTTTTGTGTTGGGTTTCCTTAATTTTTCTTTACATACTTGGTATTTGTGGACCTCCATAGTCTATTAGAGTATGTTTTTGCATGTTCATGATCTCGCTACCATGGCATTTCCGTCTTAGACCTATAGTTTCAAGTTTTTCTCCATTGTGAATGAACTTGCGCATTGAAATTTGAATCCTCTCATGTTACATATGCCCCTTTCTATCATAT
Organism: Macadamia integrifolia; assembly: GCF_013358625.1. Lineage (NCBI taxonomy): Eukaryota > Viridiplantae > Streptophyta > Magnoliopsida > Proteales > Proteaceae > Macadamia > Macadamia integrifolia. Next base: position 26,294,765 of record NC_056561.1, on the reverse strand, counting down.
TGCTGTTTTACCATGACTCTGCTTTGTCACTTACCATGCATCTCATCCATAGGCTCCCTATCATTCCTCGCTTGTCGCATTTTCTATTATTTTATTTTTTTTATTTATTTTTTATTTTTTTTATTTTTTATTTTTTTTATTTTTTTATTTTTTTATTTTTTTATTTTGCGAGAAAATTTGAGTTTCGGGGCTTTCTCTTATTGCTCGCCCATCTCTCTGTTGTCATTCTCTTTTCCTTACTCACCCTACTTTCCTCTTTTCTTGCCAGGATGTCATCTTGCACCGGCAAGGGGCCCTCATCTTCTGACACTCGACGTAAGACCACCGCTTCTAAATGGAAGAGTGCGGGAACCAGCTCTCCAGCCCCCCGCACAAGGAGACCCAGACCTGTCTGGTTTGACCCTTCGGACTATGATGAGGAGCTCTTCCACAGTGCAGAGGCAGCAGCCAACTGGCTGGCTTTCCTGAAGAGGTCGGTAATGATGGAGAAGAACGTGGTAGTCGACGACTTCCACAAGGCTCGGCTTCAGGAGAGGTTCTCAGCACTGGGCTGGGAGTCTATCCTCCACGTAGACCGTTCATGCTACGAGCAGCTAGTTCACAGGCTCTACTGCAACTTGGAGGTTTCTTATCAGTACGGAGAGTACACCATAGTCAGCTTGGTAAAGGGGGTGGACATCCAGCTGACCATGGATACCTTGGCCAGCATCTTGGGCATCTCAGCAGCCGGGCACCGTTACTACAGTCCTCCCAGGAGTAAGCCCCTGGGACCATTCATGAGTTTGGAGACGCCGGACTACATCTACGAGACCATCTGTGGCAGCAGTGCCAGCCCAGAGTCCGAGACATCCTTCTACCCCGAGGTTCGCTTGTTTGCCCGTTTGGTCCAGTTCAACTTGCTCCCCAGAGGAGGTCATTGGAACCAGGTGGGCTTCATGGCGGCCTTCATTGCTTTCTGCATTTACATAGCCGTAGAGGGAGGTGTCGAGCACTTGTGCCTGCCATACATCATCCTTAAGACGATGGAGCACCATACTTCCCACCCTGAGGATGGAGGATTCCCCTACGGTAGGATCCTCACTAGGATCTTTGAGTTCTTCGGGGTGGACCTAAGTGGCGAGGAGGGGAAAACTCCGGTGGACAAGTTCGACCGGGGTAACCTCTTGAGGATGGGTCTCCACACCCTTATGGATACACATCCGAGAGAAGGAGCTCAGAGAGGTAGGGATAGGAGGGTTGCCCCTATAGAGGATGTTCTCATGGAGGAGGAGTCCAGTGAGGAGGATGAGGACTATGTTCCTCAGGAGGAGGAGGATGACCTGGTGGGTGATGACATCCCTGAGGAGGTGCCTCAGGAGTCGAGAGGTACCGATCCTGGCTTCTCTAGTGCTGCAGCCTCACAGTATAGAGCCCCACCACCTGAGAGTGGTGCATACGATTTTGAGGGCATGATGTCCACCATGCGGGCCTTGAAGGATGGCCAAGATCAGCTGCTAAGAAGGCTGGACGAGAGTGCTTCCAGGGAGGAACGCATCCTGGAGAGGCAGGCTACTTTGGAGAACTCCTTTCTCCAACTGGGCCAGAACCTGAGCACCATGGCCAATGCCATCTCAGCAGATTTTGGCCGACTACAGAGGGAGGTACGACTGGTGAAGGCGAGGTTTGACTACTACGACCATCGCCTCGACGTCAACTCTTGACCTCCGACGAACATAGTAATCATAGATGACGACGATGATGATCAGTGAGGGCTTAGGTCACCCACACCAGCTTCTTATCTGTTTCATGTTATTGGACCTTGTTGTATATTTCATTTCTTTTCTCATTCCTTGTATTTGCACTGTAACTGAAATTATTTGTGGGATAATGTGTTTTGATAGTGGTTTGTGATGCATTTATATGTTGAATTCTTGTGTAGTTTAGTTGTGGTGTCTACTGCTACCTTTTTTATCATTGTTATGTTATATATCTGTATTTATCAGGTGTTTGTGTGTAAATTTTTTGGAAATCCCATTTTACGTCGTTATGCTGCCGAAATTTCGTCAAACTAGTACTCTATAGTTTATAACACCAATTTATTTACCTTTTATCTACTCTCACGCATGCCATAAATGCAATACCTAAATGCAACCCTTTTTAATACTTTATTTCTTTGGCTTTTAACTCCTTAAAGCTTTTACATTAATCCAATCCCATTTCCCTATTATAGATTCTATGTGATTCTAATGATATGCTGTGAGTGGAGTAGAGCATCACGCTCTGATACCACCGTTGTCACACCCCGTTCACACCGAACCGGGCCAGTGACCGGGTTAACATCGGTTAACCCAAACCTGCCAGGATCATCTGATACTGTATTCCACCACAGCATACACACAACTAATAAAAGATTATCAGATCAGCGAAAGACTTGGTTTATCTATGAATATTCCCATAATACTTGATACCCGAATTGTGATACAATAGTTATATACATGTGGGCCCGAAGGCATGATATTTACACAATAAAAGTACAATTCACATATCAAGTACATAAATGAAACCATAAAAAATCAGAGTATACAACTCGGCTCGGTATCAAAGGCTAAAGCTCAGCTCGGCATCAAGGGTTGAGCCTAGCTCGGCATCATATAGTAGAGCTCAGCTCCGCCTCAAAAGTGGAGCTCAGCTTGGCATCAGAACTGCGGTCCCACAGCACAACTCTCGCATGGGCAATCAGTGTCGTGCTCTAACTCCTTAGGGGCCCACCAGTCCTCTTTAGGGAATTCAACCGTGAGACCCAACCCGTGCTCTTCAGATGGATGACCTACAAAATCATCTAAAAGGAGGTGCACACGTGGGATGAGCTCACTAGCTCAGTAAGTGGAAAGATGGACCACACAGCAGTCCACACAACAAAACACAATCATATGCACTACATGCTATGCAATACATTTTAAATCACATCCACCTAAGCAACATTACTAAGTCTTTGGTTTAGTGCTACTACAGCCACAGTGCGCGTATACTCCAGGTATGAGCCGCGAACTCCATCCCGCGATACGCCCATAGGGCTGTCGGAGAAGGCCCACTGTGAGTACTTGAAAAAGTAAAAACATGCCGACCACCGGCTCTCAACAAAAAAGTAAATGCCTGAAATTAAAGGTGCTGACTCCAGCAATTTAAAAGCAGTACGATTGGCCCTCTTGAATATACCACCGAGGTTGTCGACTGTCCTAATGACCCGCTGGGCGTTATGTCTAACTGCCACAGTGACCCGACAACCGCGACCACTGACCCCCCAAATGGTAACCCAACACCTTAACCCCTATTGGGAAGGGTCGTAGCACGGGATGGTGAAAATCCTAAACCGCATACTCCTATATGACAATAGTACTATTGCATAGTGCCACCGCATCCCATACCACGGGCCACCAATGCACTCATTTCCAAGCCGACTATGGCATCTAGTCTATTAATGCATTATGCACAATGATGTCAACATTCATCACATAAGCATCTCATCACTTGGCATTTAGAAAGTAAACGTAGCACACATGCATAACAATGTGAGGATGACTAATCTACATAGCATTTTCATGATGGCATGACTAGACTAGATACAATTAAATGAATGCCAAACGATGCCTTGAAACAAGGCCAAACATCCTCTCCCCATTTACTTGTAGTGTACAAGGATTCCCGTTCGGTATGGGTGAGATCCAGTGCAAGACGCGTAGGATTTGATGAACCTAACATGAGTGAGCAGGGTTAGTTTTCACCATTTTGGAATCAAAATTTACACGATCCAATGACACGATCATGTTTAGAATCTTAAAATAAGGTCACACGTCCGATTTGGGCCCAATCGAACTGAAAAATCACATTCGGAGCCTCTCAGGTGGGTCAGACAGCCCACCTATCTGGCCCACCGGTCTGGACCGACGGGTAGGTTGGCCCGCTGGTTGTGCCCGAGGGCCTTGCCCTCTCAGGCGGGTGCCCATAGGCGGGCCAGATGGCCCACCGGTCTTGGCGGGAAACCTACTGTTTCTTCCCAACTTCCTTCATTCTTTGGGCATTCAAATGGGGCTTTTCCAAACCCATTCTTCACCCTTTCAAAGTCTTATAGGATGGTTCTAACCTAGATCTAGGTTAGATTTAAGGAATGGGAAGTCATCTTACCTTCTTTGCTCAAGAACACCTTCAAACCTCCGAAATCACTTCAAATCTACAATGCTTCTCCAACCTTGTCAATACCTCTTCAAATCCTTCAAGATCAACACATATGTCATCTATTAAACCTTAGATTCATCATTTGAAAGTGGATTTACAAGATCTCAAGAAACCCTACCCAAATCAAGGGTTTTACTTGGGTATGGTGAATGTTTAAGGAACCCAAACTTTGCTTACCTCTAAATGTAGATCTAGTGTTGAAGATTACTCTTCTGGCGCCGGAATAGGGAGATCAAGGCTTGGCGCCGCTGAAATCCATCACTTCTTCCTCTTCCTTCTCTTCTCTTCTTCTTTCCTTTCTTTTCTCTCTCCTCTTTACTCTTCTCACCAACGTACGAGTGTCATAAATGAAAAAGAAAAGAAAATCATAAATGCTATATATATACTTCTTAAATAACTAACTAATTCACATGGATGGGTCACTCAGGTGGGTGGATGTGCCCACCTGTCCGCCCACCTGAGGGCCAAAACTTGGGATTTTGACAGAATTTGGCCCTCGGCGCGAACCTCACCCTTGGCATACGATGTAATATACGTATGCACCTTAATATACGGCTACATACCTGCTTTATCCGTACATGGCCTTATGATAGGTGCATGTACACGGCTTGGGTATTCCCGTCTCTTCTGGCACTAGCTCAGACTTGTCGGGCCAGTCGGTGTTTAAGGTCACCCTTGCCATCATAGTCCATAAGGAACCCACTCTGATTCTCTCTAGTTCGGGTCCTGCATAGTTAAACTGGGTCAACTGTGTAATCAGACCGGGTTTAAGAAGTAGGGTATTACAACTATGGTCATTTTACTCATTAATGACGGAATTAAAAAATGCAGTAGGTAATATCTTTTAACTACTTTAAAGTTTGAGACTTACCTGGGCTATCAATTTGTAAGAAAGAAATTCGCTGCTCTTCCAATCTTGCAAAATACAATAGTACTTTAACTTTGTCCTTTCCTATGCTGGGCTTCCATGTGCCAGTTTAGGGGATTTGGTCTCCAGGCTAGGTCTTTCGACCCAAGCTGGGCTATCTGGGACCATTGATTACAAGAAAGAAATTCACTACTCTTTCAATCTTATAAGAGAAAAATATTTTATTCCTAAATTTTCCTTGGTCGGGCTTCCATGTGCCAACCTAGGGAATTCATCAATGAGATCGGGTCACTAGGAGCCGATTCAAAGAGATTGGGCCACCTGGGATCGGTTTAATGAGATTGGGCCATCTGGGGTCAGTCAATAAAATTGGGCCACCTGGGGCTGGGTCAATAAGATTGGGCCACCTGGGGCCGGGTCAATGAGATTGTTTCTTTTCTTGATTTCTTTCATCTCCCTTGCTTGGGATTCTTGAATTTGAACCAAGAGATTGAAGTCTTGAATTTTGCCTTTTTTATTTGGAATCTTGCTCTTTGCTTTTGATTTGGAATTTTGCTCTTTGCTTTTGATTTGGAATCTTGTCCTTTGTTTTTTATTTGGAATCTTGTTCTTTGCTTTTGATTTGGAATCTTGTTCTTTGCTTCTGATTTTTACTATAATTTTTATCTATCAATGGGATTTGACTTTCACCTTCCCTTTTCATGTGATATAATTTTCAGCTACCACACAAATTTGCTTTATATTTCACCTTTCCTTTGATTTTTACCTTCCACTTCCATGTGATACAATTTTCATATACCATAAGAAATTACTTTGAATATGGCATGTTGTGGTAAGAATACATAATTTGCACCTTGGAATTGGAATCTTAAAAATTTGTTTTTTTCTTTTTTACCCATAAAATGGAACCCCCCCTCCTGTTCATTCCCCATTCCGATTTTTCTGAGTTGGGAACGATTTGTTAATGAGTGAACTCAGGTTTTTGAATCTCCTTGAAGATTCGAAGCTTTTTGCATTTTTCAGGTTTCTTTAATTTTTTTCCGAAGATCTTCAAGCTTCCCCTTGAAGTTCTTCATCATCTCCTTGAAGATCTTTCTAGTTCGTGAGGAAGGAGTCATTTCACATCTTTTTGGGATTTTTTACAAATTATGAAACTTCTTGGAGTTTCTTGTAATTTTGGGAAATATGGCTAAGAGCAGAAAGAGAAAGACCCGTAGAGAGGTCCGGCTGGATGGTTGCAGTAATTCTTCTCAAGGGGGAAGAGAGTCCTGTGGATTGGTACACCGGACAAACACTTCACGGGACTCAAGATCATATTTGCAACTCAATATGGAGCAAATGGGTAAGTTCTTGTATTTTATTCATTTCTCTTTATTCTTTTTTTTTTTGTATTATTATATTTTATTTTTATCCTAGGAGCACGATGGGGAAGTACCACCGACCTTGGCCAGATATGGTTATCCGAACACAGCCTGGGATTGGTACAAGATGCTCCCCTACAGAGTCAAGGAGTTGGTTAACTCATCTTACCTAAGTCGATTGGCTTCCATAGAGACTAGGAAGTTCATCCCAGCATTGGCAAGGGCCCTGATGGAGCAGTGGTGGCCGAGCACTCACACCTTTCATCTCCCTATTGGCGAGATTACCATTACACCTCTGTATTTCTATGCTCTGACGAACATACCATTTGGAGGGAGACCCTTGTCTTTTCCCAAGACTCTAACAGCACGAGAGTTCATGGATCTGACAGGCATTGATATCTAGGCCGACCAGAAAGATATCCATTTAGACAAGATTAGTGCTCGTTGGTGGAGATCAGACTTGTAGGTGAACCCTGGTACCATTGCACAGGTAACCCATTCTTTCCTTTTATTTACTGTGGATCAGTGCCTCTTTAGTGACCTCCAGGGTGGGGTGGACATTCGCATGGTTGCCTTCTTCCGGAATATTCGGGAAGTGGACACCTGGGATTGGGGCGGGGCCACTTATGCATACTTTCTGCAGACTCTGGACCTACTATCATATAGGGACCGGGGTCTCAAGGGAGCAGGCTACATCCTCCAATTAATCTCTCATCCATGTACTCATTTCATTTCATTTGGTTTTATTTTCTCACTTTGATTTTTTAAATTAGTCCTGGTGCTATGAGCATTTGGAGATTATGGCTCCCATACTAAAAGATCCTCGTGCATCGCCCTTTCCCATAGCCACGAGATGGGGAGATAGCCGAGTACTCAGGGGCCGGCTCCATCCTCTAGGGACCATTGCTCGTTCTCTCCTGAACGGTCTTACAGAGGTAAGCCATGCTTGTCATTAAATTTCCTTCTGTCCTGTGTTGTACTTACTTTTTCTTGAATTTTCAAGCCACTTGGAGACCATTCCATCCTCTTACATTCCCAGATCTTAATGAATTCACCCGGGCTAGATACTTATTAGAGAACCGAGTCCTATTCAGGGGTTTAAGGGGCCATGCCTGGTATTTAGGAGAGAGAGTTATACCCTAATGGTCTGATTCTAATACACGCTTCATTCCTTGTCTTCCTCCACCAACCATGTATTGTCCAGAGTGCACACTTGCGGATTAGATCGAGAGACTGGCCGATGGAACATGGGATGATTCGTTCCTAGACTAGGATAGGGATTACAAGACCTTCATTGAAGGAAAAGATGGTATGCAACCCTTTTGGTCCTGATGGTCTAGTGGTATGTTGCTCTTCTTTGGATATCACCTTCATGCTTCAATTTCTTTTTTTTTTTTTTGGTCTTGATTGATGTTCTTTTAGGGGAGAGCACGGCGTGCAGACCCTTCTACTATTTAATCACATGTTGGTGTTGCTGGTCCATTGCAAGCCGAACCTTCTACTAGTGTGGGTGGATCCCTCAGGATAGCCACCATTCCCTTCCATGGCTTCCCAGGTTGGTCATATCCTAACATAGCCAATCCTAGCATCCCTCATCTTTTGGGGCGGAGAACTGACATAGATGCTTCTCTTAGGCTGCCTATTCCCTATGAGTATGTTAGTATCTAAGCATCCCTCATTTTCTTGGCTTTCGACCTCCCTTGGCTGATATGCTCCTTCTCAAGTGTCTCCGGAGGTCTATATCGAGATCAGGAGGATGCATCAGAGCTTGTGTGAGGTGGTGATCGACAAGGTACCTTTCCCCTTCTTTTTTTTTTCTTTCTTGTCCTTCTTTTAGTACTCTTTTTCTTGACCATCTCCTATTTTCCTCAGGATGGAAAGATTGTTGCCTTGGAGCCAAGTCAGCTCCTACCAATAGGAGAATGCCCAACAACAAGCATAGATTCAGGATCTAATACAGAGGTTGGTGAATTCAGGATTGGCACCCACGGACTCCTCTACATTCCATAAGGGCAACCCCTAGTATGGTTCAAATGAGGACTTTGACTCTTAGGGATCTGTTCCTGTAGTTCCTGCAAGCATAAACACATGCATAACTTTTTTTCTTTTTCTTTTTCCCTCCCCCTGTTTGTTCATTTTTTGTTTTTTGTTTTTAGCATTTTATAAATGGAAACCTATCTTTGGCACAAAGAAAATCTCATTTTGTTTATGGTTTGGAACGTTTAGGCATAATGAATTCCACAACTCAAGTCTTCATTAGAATAATTAGGATAACATGAAAATCCAAATATTTCTTCATTTTACTACCAAGTGAATTACATGAAAAAAAACTTTCTTACCATAAATGGGATAGATATCTAACAATATAGGGAGACAATTCTTGTGGGTGGGTAAAAGTTCACCAACTCCTCTGGGTCATCTACTTCCAGTCCATACTATCGGTCGATATACGTAGGCAAGTAAAAAGACATGTGAGTCAATCATATCAACCTGATGTAGTTATATCCAGGGTCTTCATTAGAAAATCTTTTTATGGCTTCTCTAGATATCTCCATACAATATCCTGTATAGTTCTTTCTTGTAGGTACCTCTCCCAATCAACAATAAGCTTAAATTTTGGGACTTCCCTCTTATCCTGGTAGCAAGGAGCTCCAAGTTGGCATTCTTTTAATGGCCTAGTCAACTTCAGTTTCTCAAGGAGCCAAATTTGGAAAATAACAGAACTTCCTTGATACTGATCAAGTCCGAACCTATGGCAATGGCTCATGTCATCAAATCCCTTGAGGGTTTCTGCAAGGACCGTAGGGATGATATCACCTCCTTTCTTCAATTACTTTACTACTTCTATCAGAACAAGTGGTGCACCACGTCCAAGAGTTCAGAGAACATAGCGAGCTATCATGTAAAGTAGATAAGCATCCTGTGATCTTTGATGATGGATCGCTCCCAATGATAGATACTGAGCGAAGATCTTAGCCACCTTCAGAATGTCAATTTTCTCATATCTAATGAATTGCTTCACTTCCTCCTCCTTCTATCCGAAGAAATCCTGAATTTCCTCTGAGTAATCTTTGTTTAAAGATAGTTGGATTAACCTACCCTTGGGTGGAGATAGTATGCAAACTCAGAATTCTTCCAGAGTTGGGCAGATCACAACTAATCCAAATCAAAACACATGAAGATTGTTATCCCAGTGTTGAGGCACTTGCCGGAGTAAATGGTGATGTAATTTTACGCATCCAATTCAACTGAGCATTGACATATTTATAGATTTCAATAGTCCTAGTACCCTCATGTTTATGTCCAAGGTCCATTTTCTTAATGTCTCATCAAGCGAGTCTATGACTTTCCCTGCAGCCATCACAAACGAAAAGAGATGTGGTGATTTATCAAGTATCACTCAGTAACTATTGACACAACTAAGCCTTTACCACCATTGCATCAAACTCTTATATATATATATATATATATATCTAATCAAGGATGGGGAATGAACTGGCCTTGACATACTGGTGTCAGGTGGCAACTATTGGGGGTGGAATTCTTGGTGAGAATTTGGACGACCATAGGTGAATGACAGATACCTAATGATCTTGTATGCCAAATGGCGATTCTTGGGGGACATAAGCTATGATGATCTTTTTAGATACCTTGATTATTAATCGAGGAAACAATTTATTGCCATGAGAAGGTTGAGACTGCACTTGTACATGTCAAGTTGCCTACGTATCCCTTTAGAGGAATCAGGTCTAGCGTAATTCAGGCTATTCACCCTTTCGGACATATATTTCTTGAGTTGATCCATATTGACTAGTCCGGGTATTTCTTCGCCATTGTGGTCTATGAGTTTTATAGCTTTGCTTGGTAGAATTTCTTTGACAATGAATGGGTCACTCCAATTGGGCCTGAATTTTTCTCTTGGATCATGAATTAGGGCTCTCTGTTCTCGAAGAACAAGCTCACCCCCCTCTATGTGACGGGGCTTTACATCCTTGTTAAAGGACCTTTCCATTCTTAGTTGATACTTCTTTAGATTATCCATGGCCATTTCATCGAGAAAGTTGAGCTCATCATATCTGGCCTTCACCCATTTTCTTTCAGGTAGCTATCTATCTAGGAGCACCCTTAGGGATGGCACCAGGATTTTCACGGGTAAAACTGCTTCAACCCCATACACCAAAGAGAAATAAATTACCCCTGTCAAGGATCGCATAGAAGTCCGATATGCTCACAAGGCAAGGGGAAACTTATCTACCCAATCCTTGTGTGTTTCAGCCATTTCTATAGGATGACCTTGATGTTTTTGTTAGCCACCTTTATTACCCCATTGGTCTGTGGCTTGTACGTGGTAGAGCGATGCCTTTTGATTCCGAACTTTGTGCAGATCGTGTCAATTTTACCCCCAAAATGGGATCCCTAATCTGATATCAACTCTTAAGGTACTCCATATCAAATGATATTTTCTTCGATGAATTTTGCCACCTTAGCAGAGGTGAGGACTGTATATAATTGATCTTCTACCCACTTGGTGAAATAATCAATGGCTACCAAAATGAATTCGTGACCATTGAATGCCTTGGGGTTGATCTTTCCAATGATGTCAATGCCCCAGGTAGAGAATGGCCAAGGAGAACTGAGTGAGTGCAACTCCATTGGTGGGATATGTATGATTTTGACAAATATCTGGCATTTGTGGCATTTTCTGACAAAGCTTACTTAATCTGCTTCCATTGTGCTCCAATAATATCCCAGCATGAGGATCATTTTAGCTAGCATCTTGGCATTTATGTGGGGTCCGCAAAGGCCTTGATGAATTTCCTCCATGATGGTTGTAGCTTGTTCTTCGTCCACACAAAGTAATTGTGTTCCATTATAGGATCTCTTGTATGACAAGTCTCCTTGAAGGATAAATTGGGTAGCATATCTCCTTAGGAATTTCTTTTCTCTTTCGGTTGCTTCAATCAGATACTTCCTTCCCCTGATGAAATCCATTATGTGAGCAAACCAAGACCAACCATCTATAGTGAGAGAATTTATAGAATATTGATAAATGGGTCTACTTATTTGTTCCACTAAGAATGGTCGAACCCTAGCCATAGGGTTGCACTCTACCATGGAAGCCAAGGTTGCATGGGCATCGGCAAATCAGTTGTTATCCCTTTGGAAGTATTCAAACGAGATCTTCTCAAAGTGTCCAATCACTTCTTCTAGATATTCTTGATACAGCTTCAGTTTCTCATCTCTAGTCTTCCACTTTCCTTACATCTAATAGATGACGATGGATGAATCACCGTATACCTTGATCCTTTTTACCCCAATGGTCAGGGTAGCTTCGAGTCCCAAGGCACAAGCTTCATATTCACTAATATTGTTGGTACAGGGAAAATCAAGGCGGAATGATGAAGGCAAATAAAGGCCGTTAAGAGTGACAAACAATATTCCTGCACCACACCCCTTTTGATTAGCCACTCCATCAAAGAACAACTGCCATTCATTAGCTGCGTCTTCTTCTTCTATTAATGTGATCTCTTCATCTAAGAAGTCATCGTCCAAGGCTCTTCCATCTCCCGTGGGGTGTGTAGCCAAATGATCGGTTATAACTTGACCCTTAATAGACTTCTAAGCAACATAGGTGATGTCAAACTCTGATAACAATAGCAACCATCGAGCCATCCTTTCTGTTAGAGTTGGTTTCTCAAAGAGGAACTTGATTAGATCCATCCTTGAGATCAAACGTACCGAATAAGCTACCATGTAGTGTTTATTTAAATGTCGCAGCCTTTTTGTTAGCCAAATCAGTGCAGCATAAGTTCTTTCCAAAGATATGTATCGTGTCTCGTATTCCAAGAACTTCCTGCTGAAATAGTATATGGCATGCTCCACCCCCTTTTATGTCGCTTTTTGTGCTAGCAGCAAGCCCATGGAATACTCTCCTACTGATAAGTACAACAGAAGTGGTTCTCCTTCCATTGGTGGTGTCAATACTGGTGGGTTCATAAGATATCCTTTGATCTTATCAAAAGCTTGTTGGCATTGGTCATTCCATTCTATAGGCTGATCCTTCTTTAGCAACTTGAAGATTAGTTCGCAGATCGTAGTTAATTGAGCTATAAATCTACTGATATACTGGATGTGACCCAGAAATCCTCGTATCTACTTCTCAGTGCGAGGCGTGGGAATTTCTTGGATTGTTTTGATCTTGATAGGGTCAATTTCAATGCCCTTTTCACTTACCAAGAATTCCAACAACTTTCCTGCCGTTGCCCCGAATACACACTTTTGAGGATTCAACTTCAGCTGATACTTCTTGATTCTTTCAAAGAATCACCTTAGTGTGGGAATATGCCCCTGTCGATCCAACCTTTGACTTTACTATCATGTCGTCTATGTAGACTTTCACATCCTTGTTCATCATGTCATATAATATGGTAGTAGCTGCTCTTTGGTAAGTTACCCCAGTGTTCTTCAGTCCAAAAGGCATCACCTTGTAACAATAGGTTCCCCATAGAGTGGTGAAGGCTGTCTTCTCCCGATCCTCTGGGTACATGCTCAGTTGGTTGTATCATGAGAATCCATCCATAAATGATAACAAGGCATGCCCCACTATGTTGTCCACCAATACATCAATGTAAGGTAATGGGAAGTCATCTTTAGGGCTTACCTTGTTAAGATCCTAGAAGTCTACGAACAATCGTACCTTGCCATCTTGCACCGGTACAATGTTAGCCAACCATTGGGGGTATTTTACCACTTGTAGGAACCCTGCATTTCATTTCTTTACAACTTCTTCCCTGATCTTTTCACTCCATTCTGGACCCATCCTTCTGAGCTTCTGTTTGACTGGCTTTACCCCAGGGTAGATCAGCAAACGGTGTTATACAATGTTGGGACCTATACCAGGCATATCCTCATAAGACCAAGCAAAGACCTCGACGAATTCCTTCAGAAGACTAGTCATTTGTTCTGCTTCTTCGTCATCAATGGTAGTGCCAATTTTTACCTGTCGAAGGCATTGGTCGGTTCTTAGATTAATAACCAAAGTATCCTCACAGATCGGTTGGGCTTTCCTTCGTTTGCACTATTTTATTAACACTTGATATTTATTAAGATCATCATCAGAAAAAGGAGGCAAGTCATACTCAGAATCAAAAATTTTATTCATGAAAGGAGTAATAGACTTCATACATAGACTCTGGACTTTCCTCGAGAGGGAAGGTTGACTCACAATCATAAATAGAAAACTCAAAAATTGACTCGACTACAGACTCGATAACTAGCTTGATGCTTTTATCAATGGTATTCAGGGTGGTTGACTCAATAGCATAAGTAAATTTGAAGTCTTCTCAAATGCTTGTCCAGTTCAAGAGTGGGTCAACGGCTCGGTGGATGAGCAGATGCTGTAAGGGACCTTCTTCTTCTTCTAGAAAATTTACCGCTATCTCTTCATGGATGCTGACATTAGACACTTGTTTCTTCACAAAGATGAGTTGATCCAACTCATATTCTCTAAAGCCGAACTTCTTGAGGGGTGAGGATTGCTAGAGAATGCTCAATCCTCTTTCTATGAAGTCTAATTTTTCAAGCCTATTGATTGAACCCATCCTTACTCCTCGGTCACATTTCTGACCACCATCACAGGTCTTCCGGTTGTAGTTGATTAAGGCACAGTGCATGTAGACCATCATTCTTTGTGCTCTCCTTTGCTTTGCATACGTGCTTCTTCCTTTGAAAGGCCTGGGCTTGAGCTCATGTAACTCTTGAGCTCGTGGCTTTTGTAGAAAGAAACAGATGTGACTTTTCAGATCCATGGGAAGTTGTAGACTCCCGACGGTCTTATCTTCTTTTCCTATTCCCACTTCAAGAGTACTCGGGGACTTAGCCATTCCTTTGACCGGATCAGTGTCGTGGGGTTGTTAGAGGAGAACCCATCTTCAATCAGTGCTACTTCCACTATTCCAGTGATGTAGTTGTCCTATTCTCTTTCCTTTCCTTGTTGTTGTTCTACCTCATGAATTACCCAATCGAACTCATCCTGAAAGAATACCTCAAACCCCGGTTGCATCTTTACGGTAGTTTCATCAAACCATGGCTCAACATTTCCGCAAAAGGGAAAATCCTCTCCTTCCCTTATGCAGTACACATTGAGAGTATGGTAGTAAGAGGCAAAAAAATTTCTGGTCATCTTTAGCACCTTCTGCTCTTTTTTACTATTCTTGTTTCTTGGTCCGGGGGATTGAGGGATGTACCCAAGACCACTTCTTCCTTTTCTAACCACCAGATTAAGTAATTTTGAAATACCCTGATAATACTTTCCTAATCCCATCCCTAGAAAGTATTACATATTCCTCATCATTTGGTTCATCGGAGGGCTCCATATAGCTTCATAGTTAGCTAGAATCTTTTCATCCGACATTTCCTTGGTGAGTGTTGCACAAGTTTCCTCTATTTCAAAACCACTAAGTTGAACTTTATGGTCTTGTTCTTCTCCATTTTCAATATTGGCTAAGGTGTTCACCACTTCGGGATCTTCGACTACTGTGATCACCTTCCCTTCATGAATGAATTTTATTCTCTAATGGAGACTAGAGGACACTGCCTTTGCATGATGTAACCAAGGCCTTCCCAAGAGCATGTTGAAAGATGTCGGTATTTCAATGATCTGGAAATCAATATCAAACTTCACCGGGCCAACTATTATGGAGATGGCGAGGATGCCAAGTATTTTTCTCTTGGTATTGTCATATGCCCATAAAGTTTGGCTTGACGGCCTCATCTCATCTAGGTTAATGCCAATGCTCTTTGCAGATCTTAAGGGTAGAACATTCAAAGCGGACTCATTGTCAATGAGAACCTAAGGAACCACCTTGTCAAGATATTCAACATGATGTGTAAAGCTCTATCGTGTTGGGCTCCTTTGGGGAGTTTTGAGTCTGAGAACATCAATGAATGTACCGTATATGTTGCCCCTACTATGTGTGAGAGATGCACTGGATCTATCTCGATCGGTACTTGCACATTGGTGAGGGACTTCAAGACTGTTTTATGGTGTGAGGGGGAGGCCATCAACAATCCCCAAATTGAGATATTAGCTTGAGCTTTCTTGAGCTAAGCCAAGACCAGATTTTCTGGTTCTTTCTTCAAGCCACTAGTTCCAGCCTCATTAGTCCTTGATTATTCTATTACTAGGGCCTTACCCTTGTAGTCTCTTCCACTTCAGGTCTCTATCACATTGACAGGTTTCTTTACACTAATCTCTGTGGGATAGAAATCTTCATTATCGCTGTTTGTTATGGTAACTATCCCTACCATAGGATCATCCTCTTCTTCTGATTCTTCTTCCCTGCTTGTGGTGGGGAGTCGAGGTCCTCCACCATTTTTGTAAGTGTGGCATGTCCCCCTATTTTTTCAAGGATTCTCGACTGCTCGGTGTAGCAATGTTCACTGATGGCTACTTCACCTAACATTTGATCGATCTCATCAGCCTCGAGTTTTATGTCAACCAAATGATTATAGACATAGCCCATGTGTTATGTTATAGAATATACTTCACCTGCAAAAGTGATCTCATATCCTTCACTATCTTTTGAATCTGATGCCGGATCTTCCCCTTCCATGTGAATTGTGAGTGCTAATTGAATAGCATCTGTGGGAACAACCATTGGGTCATCCTCGCCAATTGCATACATAGAACATCCTCCTGGATTCCTGGATGAATAGTACCCTAATTCATCATCTTCATTATTGTCCCAAGGTCCCTGGTAGTCATCCCAGTCCTGATACTCATTATCAACTTGAGAATTAGAGTCATCTCCATCATTCTCATCTTCTCTCTCATCCTCATCATCATCGTCATCATCCTCTTCTTCGCTGATTTCTCCCTCACTTGGTTCTTCATCAAATTCCTCCTGACTATCGAATTCTTTCGCATCCAAACGTTCGTAGTATTCAGAACGTATGGATCAAAAAAATTTCATAGGGTTAGACTTGACCTCCTTGGCCCAAAGCCAGACTAAACTGGATTCATCATCTTCTGTGTCACTCCCTATGTGGATTAGGGAGGTATGCTCTTTGACTTGCTCCCCTATTGCCAGTGTTGTTACTGCTCTCAGAAGATCATCTGTAATCTCTACAATTATCTCCGAATTATCCTCTAGAGATATGGTTGTCTGAATTAGAGAAGTGGGGTCATTACCTTGACCTTCTCCCAAAGCATTCCCCGATCCTATTGATGATGTTATCTTTGGGGAATCTGGTAATGCAAGCATATCCTTCCAACTGTACCCATCCATCCATCCTTCTTTTGGATTATCCACCGAACCTTGAGAATGGGATTGGTATGAGGGTGATGAGGGAGAGGAGGCGGGGTGATATAAAGGTAATGTAACATAAGAAATAGGGTATTATGAGGAAGATAGGCGCTGATAAGATGATGAGGTCCCTTTCCCTTGATGGTGTGGTGAAGGTTGATGATATGGTGAAGGTTGATGGTATGGTGAAGGTTGATGGTAATATGGTGATGGTGGATAATAGGGTGATGGTGGTAAGGTAAATTCTTCTGTTAATGCGGGAGGAAGAATATCAAGTGCTTGATCTTCTAATTCTTCTGATGGCTCTTCTTTTTTGGGAGTTCTCATGGCCTTGGCCCTTTGACTCATGGCTTTCCTATAAGCACGAACGTTCATGTGGTTCTTCCGGGCCCGGCATATGATCAACTAAGTGGGATCACTCTCTGTCGCCTCTTCGTCTAGGTTGTTCACATGATCATAGAATATGGGGTGACAAAAGTGCTTATCTGATTGATACATATGAATGGCCCTTCAGAAGGAATCACACTCCTTTTGACAAGCATCCTTAATGAGACTACTAATGCGCCCTACCAATTTTGGAGGAAGGGACAATCTTTGCACGAGCAGGAACTTCTTTCTCCACTCAACATGCCTTTCCTCATGATATTTCTTGGAATCTCTAAATAAATGGGTTGGATGAAGAATTAAGGATTCCAATTTTGCCAGTCATCCATTGTTGCCAGCATTTTAACAGTTCCATAGTCTGGCAGTCGATTAGTATTGACATTAGGAGAATGTTTGACCTTAACTTCAATAGTCCCGTTGTCTACCAAATCTTGGATTGCATGTTGCAAACCCAACCATCTTTCAATGTTGTGCCCCTTCTGGGTGTGGTAAGCATAGTACTCATGGTCCCTATACCAAGTTAGGGGAGGGTTGCTGATTATCCTTGGAGCCACTGTCCCTAGTAATCCCTGTTTCTTTAGCTTTTCATACACTGCATCCACGGGCATTCCCAAATCAGTGAACTGTCTTCTTGGGCGGGAGCATCTACTTGAATCACAAATGGTTGTGAAGAGATGACAAGTGAGACTGTCTGTTGGACTGCACCTGCCATATTGGTTTTGGGACCCTTTTTGCGTCCAACTCTGGTGTTCTTCCCTACATCTTAGGATGATCCTTGATACTGAGCCTCTCTCAGAACTCTGTTTTCCACACATGTACCAATGGCTATTAGGGCATCAAAGTCTACAGATGTTGATAGTAAAGAACATCATAATAAGATCTTGACAAGTGCTCAATCAACATTTCTACTTGTTCTGCATCTGAAGGCTGATCTACCATCCTGACAGCCTTATCCCTAAATCTTATCAAGAAGGCGGTGAATCCTTCTCTAGGCTGTTATCTCAATGTCTCAAGCTCTCAATATTTTACATCACTTCAGTATTGTATGAGTATTGCTTGGTGAAGGCTTTCACCACTATTGTCCAATTCTGAGTTTGGGAAGACTCTAACTGTGTGAGCCACCTGAGTGCTAGTCCTGATAAGGTTAATATGAAAGCTTGCCCCATCTGGTTGTCAGCAAGTTGCCATGATTTGGCAATGCTGAGAAAGACTTTGAGATGAACCTTGGGGTCTCCTGACCTATCAAATTTGTCGATCTGCCATTTGAACTTTTCGGAATCCTTGCCCCAAAAAAGAAACTCATTTCATCATAATCCATTATTTGGTTTTCTGAACTCTTTCCCATTCGGAGAATATTTTCCAATTTTTCTAACTGCTCTCTGATTTTTCATTCTCTCTCCGTCTCTGGAGGTTCCATTTGGGCGTGTGCTGCAAACTCCTCTTCTTCATCTTCAATTACTACCCTGGGAGGAGGGACCCTAGAATAGGCCCCCATTGACTATTTGGACGGGTAGGTGAAACTCCTCTCTGATCGGCTGGCCTAACTTGCTCTGGTTCTCCTGAGTCAACTTGGGAAGACTTCTTGCAATGACCCGTGGGTCCATTCTGATCCAAGTCTCCTGTAGCTTGAGCTAGTTCAGCCCTGGGAGGGTTTTGGAGAGCATGCAGTATCTGGGTTATTCCTCTCTTGACCTCGGTCATTTTTGTCTGCAAGGTTTCTATGGGGTGGACCCATGCTTGCTTGGGTGATTCAGAGTCGTGTGGATCTATGTGAACTGGGTTGTAATCACTTGGCAGTGGACAATCTCAAAGAGAGGATAGAGGTGACACTGGACTTAAGCGAGTCACCCGATTACCTTGACGTGTCCAAATAGACTGCAGAGAATACTAGAGGTGTGGAATTATGCCTGAACCAAAGGTGGCTTATTTTAGGATTCTTGTATTTCTGAACCTTTGTTCATTCATCCACTTGATTAACAATCAATGATCCATCCAAAGTTAGTCCATTTAATGATAGAGAGTGGGTAGGGGTCAATGCCCCTAGTCCACTCAATGTCATAAGCGGGAGATTCACACAAATGTCTTGACCAGAATATTCATATTAAGACATTCTTTGTCGATAAAGTCATCATTTCCTTAATCTTACCCCACTAGGTGACCTTCCTCCTAGTTTCCTCGGGTCTTTTAGATAATTTAGCACTTTACGAGACTTTGACGGGTATCACCCCGAAGTTGCGCATACCAAATTATCTATATTTCATTTCTAAGGAGGAAAGACACCTTTTATCCGAAACCCACTTAGGAGAGCATTTCTTTATGACTAGAATGTATTATAAGAAGATTCCTTTTTAAGACCGCAAATAAATTCTACAAATCAGCTATTTCCTACATGATGCGAGCATCTAATGGATGCAATAGGACCGACAAGGCTTCCTTGATAGGATCTATATACGTAAGGTACGTGATCCTTTTGATATACCCAGAGGTACTAAATCAAGGGGGTGACTTCCTTGCCCATTACTTGTGATTACACACGAGATAAAGCAACTGGCCACTGGGTGGTGGAACCATGAGTGATTGTGTGCAAAAGTGTAATGCAAGAATATCATTATTCGATCTTAGAATGTCATAAAGTACATGGACCTTCCCAAGGGTGTTGGCATCATTATGAACATCCTCGCCATTTAACAATACCCCACACCCTTGTATCGGAAGCGGCTACCATTTGCTCTCATAGTACTCACCATGACATGCACTGACCTCCCCGAGGATGCGGGTATGACAGGGAGTCCCTCACCAAATGATTTCACTTCAAGCACGATGCATGATGCAGTTAGCGAATACAATTACAAACATG
This sequence comes from Macadamia integrifolia, assembly GCF_013358625.1. Lineage (NCBI taxonomy): Eukaryota > Viridiplantae > Streptophyta > Magnoliopsida > Proteales > Proteaceae > Macadamia > Macadamia integrifolia. The sequence goes on along the minus strand of NC_056561.1, from coordinate 26,274,776 downwards.
GGGTTAGCCAAACATTTTTTCAAATAGATATGGTGGAAAATGTTCTTGCATTTAGAGGTAGCATCTAGTGTCGGAAGCTTGACAATCCCCAGTGAAGTCGTCACTGTGAGGGTAGTGACTGAAAAAAAGGAAAGAAGACCTTTTTGGCTTCAGCCCTCTCTTCTCTTTTCTCTTCCGTTAGGTAGGGGAGTGTCGTGTGTGCTTTCCTACGGGCCCCACACCGTTATATCACCACTCAAAGATACGTGGAGACCTATTTCGTAGGAGTGTAAGTTCGTTAATGAGATGGGGGTTTGATGATGGTCCAATATGGAGAATTGGGATCATGCAAAAAGGGGTTTGGAGTCACCACCTAGGATTATGGGCCTAGGACCCAAGGGTGGGCCTGATTCCTGAGAAAAGGGCCTGAAAGTTGATTTGGTCCAAAGATTTAGGGTTCGTGTCAGGTTACAGAATTGGGAAGGTTTTAGGCACCCAATCTGCCCGGTTCAACCGGTCTTCCTACTAGATGCTTAAGAACGAATATTTTCTATAATTATTCTTATTTTGCATGCATGGCTAAATTATCACTTATATGTACATTGACTGAATTAAAAATATTATATACACTACAAAAATGTCAATATAGAGTCTACATTATGCTAATTTGTGTGAGAAATTATACCTGAGCTTGACCCCCTGTTTTGGGTCAAGAGGGGTGGGACCCGATTAGTGCCGACATGAACTGTCTTTTGCTTTTCCTAGCTCAGGGGAAGATGGTCTTGACCTCCAACTTCCTTTCTCGAGAGATGTTGATTGGACAAAGTTCCAACTAAGAACGGTTACTTTCAAATTTTAACTGCGGTATCGATTCGACAGAGCTTCCACTAGGGATGGGATACTTCTAGATTTCGGCTGAGGTGGCACTCTGGCAGAGCTTCAGCTAGGAATGGGCTGAGACCTAAATGGTTGAAGAACTTCGAAGGCCTGAAGAACACTTCGAAGATTCGAAGGCCTGAAGAACACTTTGAAGATTCAAAGGAATCTTACGAAGATCTCTTCGAAGACTTGAAGAACCTCAAGAGGGGGAGGGAGACTAAGGGGAAACTTTTTTCACACAAAAATTCACTCCAAGAAGGCAAGGGATTGAAGAATTTTGAAAGCCCGAAGAACGCTTTGGATCTGATAAAGATCTCTTCAAAGACTTAAAAAACCTCAAGAGGGGGGAGGGGAGGAGAGAGGGTAGAGCTTCTCTACTATGATACTCCTAGGAGGCTTGAGTGTTTTTTTTTTTTTT
>NC_056561.1:26262099-26272341 GCF_013358625.1 Macadamia integrifolia | reverse complement strand
GGCTCGGCACTAGTGTCAAAAGCCCCTTACCGCATGGCCCCCATAGAATTAAAAGAATTACATATGCAACTTTAGGATCTTCTGAAGAAGGGATTCATTAGACCTAGCATGTCTCCATGGGGAGCACCGATACTGCCCATCAAGAAAAAGGATAAAAGTATGAGGTTGTGCATTGATTACTGGGAGCTTAACAAGCTAACCATAAAGAACCGGTATCCCTTGCCAAGGATAGATGATTTGTTTGATCAGTTGCAGGGTGCCAAGGTATTCTCCAAGATTAACCTTAGATCGGGCTACCACCAGCTTAGGATCAAGGATAGTGATGTCAGTAAGACAGCCTTCAGATCAAGGTATGGACATTACGAGTTCTTGGTGATGTTATTTGGGTTGACCAATGCACTAGCTGCATTTATGGATTTGATGAACCAGGTATTCCAAGATGTCTTAGATAGGTTTGTGATCATGTTCATTGATGACATCTTAGTATACTTCAAGAGTGCAGAGGAATATACTGTTCACTTGAGGTTAGTACTACAATGTCTAAGAGAGAAGCAACTCTAAGTCAAATTCAGCAAGTGCGAGTTCTGGCTATCACAGGTGACATTCCTAGGCCACATTGTTTCAGACAAGGGTATAGAGGTTGATCCAAGCAAGGTGAAGGCAGTTTTAGAATGGGAGACTCCCAAGAATGTGGCAGACATACGTAGTTTTTGGGGATTGGCCAGATACTACAAAAGGTTTATTGAGAACTTCTCCCGCATGGCTACCCCAATGACCCGACTCACAAGAAAGAGAGTGAAATTTGAGTGGTTCAATGCTTGTGAGAAGAGCTTCAAGGAACTAAGACAAAGGTTGGTATCAGCACCAGTTTTGACTATCCCGATCGGTACAGGTAGTATGGTTGTGTATAGTGATGCCTCAAAGCTGGGATTAGGTTGTGTATTGACACGGCATGGGAAAGTCATTACTTATCCATCCCGCCAGTTGAAGGATTATGAGAAAAACTACCCCACCCATGACTTGGAGTTGGCAGCAGTGATTTTTGTATTGAAAATCTGGAGGCATTACTTGTATGGTGAGAAGAGTCAGATTTATAGTGAATATAAGAGCCTCAAGTACTTCTTCACCCAAAAGGAGCACAATATGAGACAGAGGCGTTGGTTGAATTTGATGAATGACTATGACTGTACTATCCACTATCACCTGGGAAAGGCCAATGTGGTAGCTAATGCACTTAGTCGAAAATCCTAGTCACTGACTCTTGCATCACTAACCACCAATGAACATCTCATAGAGGAGGCCAGAAAACTAGATTTGGAGCTACTAGTGAAAGTTATCACCTTATCACTATCAACATTGGTGGTACAACCTAATCTAGTGGATAGGATCACTACAACTCAGGTACTAATGTAAAGTTGCAGAAGTTGATAACAGATTGCAAGGAAGGAACCCAGAAGGATCTGAATTTCTCTGTGACTGAAGGAAGGATTCTCAAATTCAAGGGAAAGTTATACGTGCCTAGTGATAGTGATTTGAGAGATACAGTTTTGAGAGAGGCACACAGCTCTCCATACTCCATTCACCCTGACAGCACAAAAATGTATAAGGACCTCAAGGGCTCCTACTAGTGGAAGGGAATGAAGAATGATGTGGCCACATATGTATCTAGATGCCTCACATGCCAGCAAGTCAAGGCCGAAAGATGAAGGCCCCATGGGTTATTATACTCACTACCTATTCCAGAGTGAAAATGGGAAAATATTACAATGGACTTCATCACAGGCCTACCCTGCACTCAGAAGGGTATGGATGCCATTTGGGTAGTTGTGGACCGCTTGACCAAGGCAGCTCACTTCATCCCAATCAAGGTCACATTTTCTATAGACAATTTGGCCAAGCTGTACATTGACAACATCAATCGATTGCATGGTGTACCAGTTAGCATTATCTCTGATCGAGATCCCAGATTCACTTCCAAGTTCTGGACATGTGTGCATAAGGCTATGGGTACACAGTTGAATTTTAGCACCCACAGACTGATGGTCAGTCAGAGAGGACTATCCAGACCTTGAAGGACCTACTTCGAGCATGTGCCTTGGATATAAGTTTCAATTGGGATGAGCATATTTCTCTTATTGAGTTCTCCTACAACAACAGTTACCAGGCCACCACTGGTGTGTCTCCGTTCGAGGTGCAGTATGGTAGAAAATGCCGGACTCCACTCTATTGGGACAAGGTTAGTAAGCGGCATATTCTGGGTCCAGACTTGATACAACCTACTAGTATGCTATCAGAGAGAGAATTAAAGCAGCTTAGTTTAGATAGGAGCTATGCAGATGTTAGGAGAAAGCATCTGAAATTTGGTGTTGGAGATAAGGTATTCTTGCGGATCTCCTCAATTAAAGGGGTAATGCGGTTCGACAAGAAAGGAAATTTGAGTCCTAGATTTATGGAACCATATGATGTGCTAGAGAGGATCGGGTTGGTGGCTTACAGGATAGCCTTACCACCAGAGTTGGAGGGTACACATGATGTCTTCTATGTATCCATGTTGAGGCAGTACATTCCCGACCCCACTCACATCTTGACTTACATACCCCTTGAGTTGTACGAAGACCTTGCCTATTTGGAGTATCCGAAGAAGATTTTTAATCGGAAGGACCATATTCTCTACAATAGCATCTTGTCCTTCATCAAGGTGAAATGGATGAACCACCCAGAGCAGGAAGCATCCTGAGAGCAAGAAGAGGAAATGAAGAAGCAGTACCCGGGATTGTTTGATTTACCAGGTATGTTCAATTTCGAGGACGAAATTCTTGTAAGGTGGGGGAATGTTACACCAGTGCCCTGACCCAGTCTAATTTGAACTATTGTGATAGGTCTCGGACCGAAGGTGAGAAGTACCATCGGGTTTTCAGCTCATAGCAGCCCATTGCAGAAGAGGGAGAGATGACCCCACATGTCTGTGTATTGCTTGCCAGTCCAACTGGAGGGGATTTATACATTCCAATCCCAGATGGTAAGTGACCCTACACCCCATACCTGAATCCCTGCACGCACCAAAATTTATCGGAAGACTATAAACACATCCTAAGGCAACCACCTGTGTGAGGCCAACTAGTGGAAAGCAAGCAGTCAAGACAGGTTGCTATCTTGACCACCAGAAATATGCCACTGAAAATAGCCTAGGCCTGTTTCTGTTGGCTGTTTTCGTTGGCCACTTAGGCTACTGATTGGGTTTCGATGCTTGTGGGTCCCACCACCTGCATCGTAGACAACCCCAGATGATCCCAAATCCTCCCCCACACCTTCCTTATGACATAAGCACCTTACGGACTGAAGTAGTAGGGTCCACGTGCCCCGAAAGTTGGATTAACCCATTCAGACCAGACTAGGACTAACCAAACAGACCCTAAGGCCTAACTTACTATATAATGGATTCCTCATTTCTCACTTGTACAAAATCGTGGGAGAGGGAAAGGAGAGGAGAGGAAGGAAGAAGAAAAAGACGAAGAAGGAGGAGGGAAGCTCACCTTGGTGCCGGTTGCCCGCCTAGTTGTCGGAATCCCTACCGGAGGTAAGTGCTACCTCTTCTACCATTCTCTCTCTTCATTTTAAGCTAAAGTAAGCTAGGTATAGGGGGAATCTTGGTCCACAAACCCTCTTGAGGTCGGGGATTTCGTATTTCACCTCCCTAGTGCTGTTACCAAGCTCAAACCAAGTCTGGTGAGCTCTAGCAACAAGATGGACCAAATGACCACCTAAGGTTTTGATTGTTCGATTGACATATCTCCCAAATGGCTTAAAATGATGCTAGGAACATCCTCCACAAACTCCACAATACAAATCCCGATGATCGGATTCAAGCCGGAAAGCCCCAAAACTCACGGGCAGTTTCTATACGACCACTGAAAATATACCACTGGAAATAGCCTGGGTTTATTTCCGCTGGCTGGTTTCAGTGAACATTTCATCTTAGGAGCCCTCTGTTATGTCCACCAAAAACAGTTATGATATTTTCGGTGGATAGTAACTATTTCCGATGAGTGTTTCCGGTGACAGTATTGTCACTGTGGGACTTTGTCTATACCCTTTGGGGATGATCGTTGTTGGCCCCTCCCAATGTTCTTGACACGCATTGGCGTTTGGTTACCTTTGTGCCTAGGATAGTGACGTGCACGTACCCCAAGGTCAGAATTGAATTGGACATTCGGTGGCCGTACTTGGAACCCGATCCGTTTGAACGTAAATAAGGTGAGGGATGGTTGATGTTTATTTTTGGGAATGTTTATTTATTTTAGAATTGCTCACAAGTATAGATTCTTGTATGATTATTTAAATTGCTTAAATGATGATGATGTTCTATCATATGTATTATTTTGACGAAATTGACATGAGATGTATATTGATATGTGTGGTGGGATCCGATGTGGCCGAGGTAGTACCGGTACCGTGATTGCCACGTGAATGTTGTATGCATGAGTCAGAATCTGGTGTGGCCGAGGTGGTACCGATACCTTGATTACCGTATAGTTCTCACATTCATGCATTGATTATGTGCATTAGAGTTAGTTGTAGTCACAGATTACACTTTGTGACCGATGTGTTACTGTATTTGGAAATCGATACGCTTCATGGCCGATGGGGATACCGGTGTTGCGTAGTCCATACTCAACTACTTTACATGCTAGATAAGTATACAGTCGTGGGTTACACCTTGTGGTTGATGTGCTCCCGGTATCATGTACCCCAGGATTATACTTGAAGATGGACCCGCTTCATGGCCGATGAACATAATGGTGTCGCATGGTCCATATTAACTGTATCATTATGAAGACATATAGGATATTGTGGTTAGGTAACATTCCCCATGCTACGTCCCCTTACCAATAGGGGGTAAGGTGTTTGATAACCCAATTATGGTATGTTCGATTAACCTTCCTGGAATGCCACACCCGCTGTATGATGTGATTGTTGTTGGAGGCAGGAACTTGTCCGACATGGCCGATGGACATACCGGTGTTGTGACTTGGAGGGGTTATCAAGGGTTTGTTAGGTGACCAATGGACGCATATTGGGACCGACAGGCTCCTAACCAAGACTAGGATCTGTATCGCTGTGTAGTCAATGACGGTTTAGAAACCAGGGATACAACCTACTGTGTCATAGTAGCATTTACCAGACTTAGTTGTATTGCTAGGTGGATAATAAAATAAATGAATTGCATCACGAGCATCATGGACTATGTGTTTAATTCCTGTAATTGTGCATCATGAATTATTTATGCGATTGCCTTTGTTTGGTTGTGTATGAACCCCACCCCTCATTGAGCGAGTTGGAAAGCTCACCCCATGTATATGCCCCCTTTTAGATGATAATGTAGGTATGATCTTGCCTATGGCTTGTGACTCTCTTTCCTCTGGACTCGAGTATAGAGTGAGCGACTGGTGGATGCCAAAAGCAGGGGAGCATGACCAGGATTGTGCCTGTGATGTCTGTGCTTTTGCGGCATCCTGAGATGTGTGACGTACTTTTGACTATTTTGGTATATAACTGTGAATGATATACTTTGGAATTTACATTTATAAGTCTTGGATAATTGTAACAGAATAACTTGGTTATGGATATTTACATTATCACTAGATGTTCCTCATTATATTTATGATCTCACTGTTATACTCTGATTCCGCTGCTATTGGTTGGTTTGTGTTGTGAGATTGTGAATCATTAAGGTATTCTATGAGAAATCCTGGTAGGTTCGTAAGACAGTAAGCGTCTTACTCACACCACTAATATTCCTATACGGTAAGTTGGGTCCACTAGAAGTGGGGTGTGACAGGTCTGGAACTTGCCATATTCTTGAGTGCCACAATTTCCCTGTATTCTTAGGTGTCACAATTTCTGCCATTTCGACACAGCGTCCCCGCTATGGCCCAACACACTGTCGGGGTCTACTCTGATATCATTTGTAATGCCTCGGCCTCATTAACCTTGTACAATATTTTCTTCTTTGGCCTATAGGCCTCAAGGCTTTAAAAGCGTTATGCCATGTTAAGGAGGCTAGAGGTTATCAACTAACTCAGTAATCTCTCTCTAGGCGATGTGGAACTAAAGTTTACACACCCTCACCGATCTCCCAAATCCCCTGGTGCTTGTCGTATTCTTGGTGGAGACACTTCATCGATCTCCTAGGCGGGTCCAATACTTGTCGCCTTCTTAGGTGTCACAAGACCCCATACATGTAAAGAAAACAACGATAATTAACGGTGAATCGAAGTTGTTTGGCTAGAAAGATTACCATGGATTCTTTGTTGATGGATAGATAGAGGAGTACAAAACTTGTAAATAAGAATAACCATTAATAATAGAGAAAATTTTCTCAACTATTTTGGTAGAACAATATGAGTTTACCAAATAATGAAAAACTATCACACGCCCTTATTCTCTACCATGGGTTATTTACCAAATTTAACAAACAAAAAAAAAGATTATTTACCAAAAAAAAATCAGAATGTAGGCAAGGGGAGAGTTAAGGAAAGAGAATATTTTCTCAACTAAATTAAAATTGAAGATAAACAATAACAATTAGAAAAATCTAAATAAAATAGAAGGGTACCAACAATTTGAGAGAGATAAAAAAAATAAAAAAATATATAAGAAAAGAGAAAAAAAATTTAAGTAATAATGAAGGATAAAATAGTCAAGGGAAAGATTAGCTACGAAGCATGAGTACATGCATTTATATGATAGTATGATATAAAAATATAAAACAAATACTAATAATATACCTTTAAATGTGTTGCAATTTCTCTATATTTTCGTATGGTTATTTCTTTTCAATTACTTTTCATAATTTTTTATTTTTTTGAATGGATTTTCAAAGTTTTATTTTTACCACGGAGCTAGCTCAATTTGGACTTAAGGAGTGAACAGGAACATTGAGGTCTATCTTTCAACCCTATCTGATCTATAATGTAGTAAATATGTAAATATATTTTTTTGTTAAATAAGTATGTAAATATTTAGACCATATGGAAAGCCTTCCTACAAGAGTTGTCTGTGAAATCATTAAAGATAGTATCCAATGCACAAGGCTTCTGTTGCCACTGAATCTTAATGTACATAGCTACCCCTGCTTCTCAAAGAGACTATTTCCATGAAACCATTACTAGGACAAATGGAGAATACTCCTATACATATGGGTGAATGGCCATAATTTCACCAATTATATTTAGAATAAAAAACAACATATACCAGTCTTAGAATAATTGCTTAACACAATTGATAAAGCCATTCTAATTGGAGCCAGCCCTGCCCCAACCCAATTTAAGGGCAGGCCAATATGGGTCAGGCTCTTACCAAAAAAAAGGAAATGTATGGGTCTGGGTAACCCTTAGAGACGTCACCCAATGTTAGGATGACCTTGGTATACTCCTATACATATGTGTGGATGGCGAAGAAAATTTGTAGTTTCACCAATTATATTTAGAATAAAAAACAACGTATATCAGTCTTAGAATAATTGCTTAGCCCAATTGATAAAGCCATTATAATTGGAGGCAGCCTTGCCCCAACCCAATTTAAGGGCAGGCCAATATAGGTCAGGCTCTTACAAGAAAAAAAAAACAAACAAACTAAATATCGTGGTCAGGCCCATCACGGGTAGCCCTTGAGAAGTCACACGATGTTGACCTTGGTTTTTTTTTTTTTTTTTTTTTTTTTTTTTTTTTCAAGATAAGGGAGGATGACCTTGATCCAAAGCTCTAGAACGTTTGCTGTTTGTGTTGGACTTTGAGTCGGAGACTCTTCTGGACGTTTTATTTATTAAGAAAAGTGGTTACTTGCACGCTTGTGGTAGGAATCTCATATATACGTCAAGTTTAAATATTGTCATGTGCATGAATGGTGTGATTATTTTGACCATTGAATGGTATTGTCATAATTTAAATTAATCACATGTAATAAATTAATTTGTCAAATTTCAAAATCTAGATTAATCAACTACCATAACATGTCTTTCATGTGTCAAATTTTGAATTATAATTTAATTAATTATCTCATCCCACATCATAGGCATGCACGTTTCACATATGTACACTCTTATCACTATTTTTCACTCTCCTACAATTTTAGATGTTCAATGTTTTATTTGTCATGTGACAAATATCAATAAGACTAACACTTGAAATTTGGATATCAAAGTAGAACTTCCTCTCACAAGTATGTAGGGATGAGGTATCCTATTTATGATTAGGAAGAGGGTTTGCCTCCACATCCTTTGCAACCATCACATCGGTGCAATGAGCATCCGATGGTTGGAAGCCTCTTAGGGTGTATGTCGAGATGTTCCCAACTGCCGTATGCTCACTGTATTACGACTACAGAAAATATAACTACAGAGGGTTTTCTACAAGCACAATGTAATTAAAAACCTACATGATATACCAATGAATAGGGTCTAGAGAATGATATCATCCATAAGGGTCCATATGAGATCCACGTGATCAGAAAAGAGAGAGAGGAGTTTCAATGTAGACCTCATTGATTATTATTTGAGAAAGGTACTTTGGAATCAAGGGTAGCTTATTTAATTTCCCCTTGTCTTGTGTAATTTTATATGGATATAAGTTTGAAGACAAATATAGAAATAGAAAATAGAATAGAGTACTTATGGCGGTATGGCCGATGTAAACATTTATTATTTTTCTTTTTTGGGTAATACGTAAACACTTACACAGCCCCACGTGGAAGACAAAGGTCAAAAGTCAAAAACTCAAAACTCAAAAGGGCCAGTTGACTGTGATGAGACTAAGAAGTCCTTATCCCAACTGGATTCGATTTAAAATAGAAGTTAAACCTCACAACGAAACTTGACCGTTACACCAAGATCCTCTCCTGTATATATATCCCTCTCACTAATCTTCCTTTCTTTCCTAAACAATCAAACAGTTTCCTTTCAGCTTCTTCAAGTTGTTGGCAATTGCTTCTACCTAGCTCTCGCTCTCTCTCTCTCTCTCTATACCAATCACCGGTCATGTTCCTTCAACGAGGGTTTCGTTGTCTCAAGAAGAAGCTCTGTCTCTGCCATAAAAAGGAATCCTACGAGCGCCTACATAAGAAGCCTGAGGAGAAAGAAGAAGAAACTCACCACCACCACCACCGCCACCAGCGGTTTCCGCCGCTTAAATCCCAAAAGGGTTTGTCCCAATAATAGTTGGAAGAGAGTTTGAAGGGAAGAAATACATGATTCAAGTGGAGTATCTCTCTTCTCCAACCTTCAAAGCTATGATCCAAAAGCTATGGGAAGAACAGCAACATATTGATGAGTTTGATTTAGAGGATCACCATAACCAAGGACCCATGAAGCTGCCTTGCTCACCTGCTGCTTTCGAGCAGATTTTGGGTTCCTGTGATGAACTCAACCGTAAAAAAGATCGTAGGAGATGCTGTTTCCACAAGTAGTGTCCCTCCATCGGTCACAGATGATAATCTAATCACTCTACAGTTTACGGATTGATTTCATTATTATTTTTTTTTTTTAGGCGTTGAATGGTTCATTGTAAAAGTATTTTTTGTGGACAGAAATTAGCAACTCAATACAGTTTTTTCTTTTTTCCTCCTTTCTTTTTTATTTTGGTAAAAAATTTTAGTTTCTTTCTCTCATTGATCACTTTCATTCTTTATAGAACAGATTGGTTGGTGGTTTCTGGGTTTGAATCTTCTGAAAGCAGCTTTGTTTAGTTAATGAAACCGCCTAACAAGGGAGGGTTTCTTTTAGATTTTTATGAGATTTGATGAAAAAAACAAAAAGAATGGACGAATTAATGGTGAATCGAATCAACTAAAAAAGGGAGTAAATGACTCCAGAGTATTGGGGCTGAACCTACTTGGAGCTGGGATGGGGCAGTGGCAGTGAAGAAGAAGAAGGGACTACAAGATGATGTGGGTCCCACTAATTTTTTTTATTTATTTAAACCAATTTAAAGGGTCATGCTGGAAATAAACATAAAATATTATTAATTTGAATAATTTTAATCTGGTTTAGATACCCCAAACACAAACACAATAAGTGAAAAGTCCTGGAATAGGTCTAAAATGTAAAAGCATCAATAGTGGTGAAATTTGAGGCCACTCTACTTTCTATAGTGTTTTTTTTTTAAAGAAGATATAAGGATGAGAATCCAACTCTGATTTGGAACTCAGTTGATGGACTTGTAGCAGTTGAGTTTAAATTGGTGTACA
>NC_056561.1:26232821-26261999 GCF_013358625.1 Macadamia integrifolia | reverse complement strand
AGGACCCCGGCAAACACTCCAACCATTAGATCCTCACTACCACTCATTGCCTCCTCACAAAAAAATTTTAAATATGTTTTGGGACTACTGGAACAGTTTTTTCAAGGGCACCTAATTCGTAAAAGTCAAACCTACAGATTGAAAGATATAAATTTTCAAAGTTTAAGTGGAAAAATAAAAAGTAGGCCAACCAGATCAACCCAAACCAACTAGTTCAGCCCAACAAAAACTGGGTCAAACCACCTATGCATGTAAGAGACACGTTTTGTACAGCAACAATACAAACTTCTGTCGTCATGATAAATTCTATGTTTGCACAAAGCAGGGGTATAATGGTAATTTTGTATATCTTAGAAACACCAAACCATTAAATAGGTTTGAACCAGTCAAGAATATGGGTGTTAATACATCGCATTTAGATTTTTACTCACTATTCACTCTCTTGTTCAAAACTTACTCGTGTTAAAAATGGGCCATTGAGTTCACAAGCAGAGATGTAAATGGAACAAAGATGAATTAAATAAGCATCGAATGTGATAGGATCCAGATATTTCATGATTGGATATGGATATTCCTAAAAGAATACTGATGTGAATAGTATCTAAGTGATTGCTCGAAATCAAATACCCTATGAGGCTGTTCTCACACCGCATGCACATAGACAGGTTTAAAGTCGTAAGGGTATTCGACTATTTGGGCTTTGAGTCAGCAACAATTATCGTCTTTGGTCGAACGGACTAGTAAAGTGAATAAATGAAGGTTGTGTTTATATGCATTCTTGGTTTGAGAATGAATGCTTCTTCTTCTTCTGAAAATGTAGCGGGTATTGGGAATGAAGGCTTGGCTTTGATTTAGGTTGCTTCATATGAAAATAAAGAGTATGATGAGGTGGTCAAGAAGGGTTGGAATATGGCAATTCAAAATAATGTGAATCCAATGCAAATATTTGCTGCGAAATTAAAAAAAGAGTTGAAATATTGGAATAGAGCTAATTTTGGTGATGTGCGTAAGGGTGTTAAAGAGTTCTAAGTTAATCTTCAACAAGCTCAAATGAATTATCTTCCTCCCCATGTGATGATTCATTACGTCTAATGGAAAAAGAAATGAAAAAGAAGTTTTGTTTTGCAGGTTAAAGAGAAGTTTCCGAAAAAAAGTCAAGAGTGAAATGACTTCGACTAGGGAATGGAAACAATGATTATTTTCATAAAACCATGAAGTGCCATTTTAACGGCACAAATCTTGGAAATAAAAAGATAAGATGGGTCTATGGTAGAGGATCCAAAGTTAATAAAAGGGCAATCGATGACTTTTTTATAAAAATAAAAAACTGTTTGGAACAAATAGTATTGATGGGTGGATCTTGCCCTTCACATATCCATTTGAGGAGATCATTAAATGATCAACGGCTTGACCTAGAGAATGAAGGGGCAACGGAGGAGATCCAAGGGAGTAGTTTTTTCCTATCCGGACTTAGAGCTCCATTCTATAAGCACTCCTGGGATATTGTTGGTGGTGAGTTAACAAATGCTATTTTATGATTTTTTAAGAACTCAATCATGCCACTTAGATGAATGCCACACTCCTAAGCCTTATTCCAAAGAGTTGAGATGGCTCTTCATTTGCCATGTACCGTCCCATGGCCCTTTGCAACCAGTTGTATAAGATTATTACAAAAATAGCCTTAAACAGGCTCCAGAAGGTAATTGGATGTGTGGTGAGTAGGAATTAATCTGCTTTGATTTAAGCCCGATCAATTATTGATAACATTCTGGTTTGCCATGACATTGTGAAAGCCTCTGAGAGGAATTGGTAGGAAGGATGTTTCCCTTACTTTCATTCTGAAGGTAGATTTGCCTAAGGTGTATGATTCTCTGAGCAAGAAATTTTACATGAAGTTATGGAGAAGATGGGATTTCCAATTAGGTTTATGAGATGGATAAAGCCTTGTGTGAGCACTCCTATGTTTTCTGTTATTATTAATGGGAGTCTAACAAGGTACTTCTCGCGTGCTACAAGTACTAGATAGGGGAATCCTCTCTGCCCTTATCTCTTTACTTTGGCAAGGAGGTATTCTCGGGGATCGTGGATAAACTAGAGATTGATGTTCAGATCCGTATTTTTCCTAGGTGTAAGGCAACACATCTTACTCATCTTATATTTGCAGATGATCTGATGATCTTTGTGAGTGCCGTCTGTGAATCCATTATAGCTAGTTTGGGGGCTTTAGAAGAGTTTGCAACCTACTCTGGGTTGCATCTCAATAAGGCCAAGTCCTCTATTATTTTAGAGGCCCTTACTCAAGCTAGCTAGATACAACCATTGGAATTGATGGGATTCATTGACACCAAATTACGTATCAAATATCTTGGTGTCCCCCTTATTTTAGGAAATTTTCTTTGGTGAAATGCACCACAATTTTGGATTTGGTTAGACTGAAGCTTGAAGGATTGAAGTCGAGGTTTCTTTCCTTTGTAGGGCACTTTAAACTTATCTCTTCAGTCCTACAGGGTAGCTATATATATATATTGGTCAGGTATTTTTTATCTACCTAAAAAACCTCATCTCAAAACTACAACCTATGTTCTCAATTTTTTTGTGGTCAGCCCCTCCCTTCAAAAGAAAATACATTTTATTTTTTAGGCAATAGTGTGTAAGCCTAAAAAATAAAGTGGTCTTACGATCAAATGTATTAAGGAGATATATGTTTCTGGTATAATGAAACAAGTGTGGTGGATAACTGCAAAGAAAGGAAGTTTGTAGGTCGACCAGATTCACAATAGGTACCTGAAGCAAGATATATAATGGACAGTGAAGTCTACACAAAATTATTTCTAGGTTTGGAGGAAGATCTTGAAATACAGGGATAAAATGGAGCCTTATGTTCAACATCTTATTGGAGATGGTTACCTTACTATATTGTGGCTAGACAATTGGTATCCTATGAATTTTTTTATCAAGACATTTCAAGATAGAATACGTTACGATGTGGGTTCTGATCGTATGGATTTGCTTAGTGGATGCTTTACCTACTAGAGATCAACTTATAAATTGTTAGATTCTAGTTCAACCAAACTATGTCTTTTGTTGGGCAAGACTAGAAAGTAGAAACTATTTATATTTTTAGTATATATTTACATCAATGATATCTCAATTTACTCACAAAGTGGAGGTTAGCAGACTAATATCGATACGGCTGTTTGGGTTCAATATTTCTTTGGCGAGGGTGATCAAGTTGGAGTGGTTAGCAAGTTTGCTCTATGTGCTACTATCTAAGGAACTATAGATTTTCAGGATCAAAACTAGGACAAAGTCCTAGATAGTGGTTACAATTCACCTTAAGGGGAGAAGGGAAGGGTTTTGCTCTTCTCAAACCCATGTTGAAAGTGAGGGTTAGTGTAAAATAGAATAAGGTTATATGTTTTAGTCAAAAGGGAAAATCGTTATTTCATAGCCTCACTTAACTAAGACTGACGATAAGGGGTATGAGCGTAATTCGGTATCATGCAGATCGTAGAAAGCTTCTTTAATAGTGGCATTATCTAAGAGGTGATGCTGTAAATTTTCCTTAAAAAAATCACTTTTAATATGGTTTTACCTTTTATATGTGTATTGGGATGGAAAGGTCGGAGGTATCGGTAAAAACCCGATACCATCCCGATACAGCCATTACTGACCGATCCGAGTTTTACAACCATGCTCTCAAGTTTATTAGTTGAAAATTTATTCGAATTGAATAGTTTAGCTTCAGACAGAATTCAGATCAAGATTTTGAGAAAGTCTTTGCAGCAACTGCTCTATTCTCTCTCTCTGGGAATTCAGAAGCGACGACACCATTTCTTTATCATTCAGATTCTCAGGTAGTTGTCTCTCTCTTGTCGGCACAAAAACAATCGGATCTCTAAGAACGAAACCCTAGATGTACAAATTTTCTGCTTCGACTTGATTTCAGAGAAGAGGAAGCGACCTAAGAACCCTAATCGTTCAATCGAAAATTGGTCATGTACTTTCGATGACAACAGCATCCGAAACAAAAACCTTAGATCTCCGTAGATCCTGAAGAGAACCCTAAAGCAATGGCTTGTTTAGCTCTCTCGCTTCAACCGGCGAACGGATCTGCTGATATCCTTCTCCAAACTCGCGAATGGTTCCCACCCGCGAGAGCTCTCTATGCTCTCAATGCTTTTCGCCAGACTCGAATTGCTTTTGCGAGCGGAAAGCACAACTCGGCCGAAGATGGCGATTCATCTCTGGGTGATGATCCACTCGCTGCATCGAGTGGGCAAGTGATTGTGGGTGTTGAGAGCAAGTATCGTGTCGTTTATCGGCTTGTTAATGGGATCTATGTTTTGGGGATCACTACAGTTGACAGAGATGATTGTTTGAACAACGTGTTTGAATGTATTGGGATTGTTAATCAGGCGGTGAGCGTCGTTGTCGCCGCCTGTCGTGGTGTCGATGTAACGCCGGAGAAGCTTCATAGGAAGTATGCGGAGATATACATGGCTTTGGATATTGTTCTGAGAGGTGTGAGTAGCATTAGGCTTGCAGCAATGCTTGCATCAATGCATGGTGAGAGCATTGCCAAGATGGTCCATTCTGCGCTTGATGCCGAGGTCAAGATCAGAGGAGCAGATAGTTGGGTTAGTATTGAAGGGCTTTCGATTGAGCACCAGGCCAATGTAGAGGTCTTCTCTAATCAGATGTTTGAGCTGCCTCCAGAGACATTGGCAGCTGGTGATGAAGTTGCTGTAACTCTTGCCCCGACAGGGCCGGCCGCTGCTGATCAACAGGATGAGCAGCAACAAACAGAGGAACCTCCGACAGAGAAGGATCCCTTTGCTGCCAGTGATGCTCTTAATAAGCCGGAGGCGCTTGTGGGTGGGTTCAAGAAGAACAAGGATCAATCTTCGAACGATCTGACAACAGCTCTAGCGGGTCTTGAAGTCACAAATCTACCACCAGCTGTAGCCACACAACCGACTAAAATTAGTGTCGCAGGGTTTGAAGGGGACTATGGTGGTATAGAGTATAGTAATGAGGACGCGAGTTTACGTGAAGCTTTTGAAGGCTTTGATGATGCCTTTGGTGGAGGTTTGGATCCTTCGGAGTTTGTGGGGACAACAAAGGTTGCAAAGCCAAACTTGGGACTGGGTGGCCTGGAAGCACTACAGTCAGGACAGAGTGATACTACAGCAGCAGCTGGAACTGGCACTCCTCTTGAAAATCTGGTGAAAAGAACTGAAATGAAGGGTCCTGAGATGTTTATTTCTGAGGAGATCAGTGCAGAGTTCAGGGAATCACTGCTTGCTAGGGTGGGCTTAATGGGAGTGGTATATTTAAGAACATTGCCTCCGAAAACTTCAGGTGATAAGGATACTGAGTTTTCCTTTCAGCTTGAGGGAACGACTGGAATTAAGAGAATTGTTATGCAAAGTTCTCGTGTCAGTAGCCTGGGCAATGGGATGTTTCATCTGAGGACAGCTTCTTCTGAGGAGCCAATACCGATCTTGAAGTATAGTTTGCTGCCTCGTCTAACTCCATTGCCTTTAAGGGTTCGTCTTGTCCAGCGTCATACTGGGACTTTACTCTCTGTGATGATACAGTATGCTTCCAACCCGGACTTACCTGTACCCTTAAATGATGTCACGTTTGTTCTGAAACTACCAGTGGAGCCAACTTTGTTGAACGTGTCTCCGAGAGCTGTTTTGAACAGATCTGAAAGAGAACTTAGATGGCATGTTGATGAGATTCCTCTGAAGGGTCCTGGTCGGTTGAGGGCACGGATGCCAGTTGATTCTGATGAGCTTGCTGGAGAAGAAATTGAAGTTATAGGACTGGTGAAATTTTCTGTACAAGGAACTAGAACTTTGTCTGGGGTAACACTACGGCCGGCTACTGAGGGTAAGACAGACTTCTATGAGTTTAATCACACTTACAGTAGTGGAGTTTACGTGTGTAATTGATCTACTTGCCGAAGGTATTTGTTTCTTTTCATTCTCTTCTGTTTCTGTGGTGAGTGGTTTGGAAGAGTTTGCGATGTTTGTGGAACTTGATTATAATTCTGATTCTTTTTGTTCTTATGTCAGATTTTTATGTATCTTTTTCTTGAGGTTTCATATATTTTTGTCCTGTCTTTGTAGTAGGATATGTTTTTGTTAAGTCCAAGATTTAATTGCAATTTGTCATTTTGAATTACACGTAATTTGTATCTTTATGACATTCTATGTTCATTTTCAGGTGTAAGAGTAGCCAAATTGATTTTTAGGTTCTTAGGTGCTCTGTGGGTGCACCTATCTTTTCTGTAATGTTTAAAAAAGCTCATGAACTAGTACTGAATCTCTTTGCAATCAGAGAAAAAAAAAAAGGGTAAACAAACTTCTGCCTTCCATCAAAAAATCTTTGGTTAAGAACTTTCTGGAATCTACACCCCCCCCCAAAAAAAAAAAAAAAGAAGAGAACTTACTGGAAAACCCTTTCTAAAATATGATCTGGAAACTACACAGATAAATGTCTCTGGAAATGCAACTCAGTTATGAGAAACTCTGTATGCTAAATGTCATTTGAATGAAGTGGAATGGTTGGAGCAATCTTTTCAAGCCTGCTGCAGTCGATGGATGCTGATTAATGCTAAGCATGAGACGCATATGAAGTAGCTCTGAAGAAATAAATTTAAGTTTTGAAAATGATCCTTCCTGCAATAAATGATAGGCATTATTTCCAATTGAGTGAGAAATATATGAAAGCAGAATACAGATCCATCTCTACTCGCATGCATTTTGTGTGGGAAAAAGATTTTCGTGTTCTCCCATAGAGCTAGAAATCAGAAGTTCCTTAGTCATGACATTTTATCTCTTATCTATCTTCACAAAATAATCATTTTGGCTATAAAGTGGGTACTGGATGGGCAACCTGGCTTCTGCATCCTGTTGCAGTTTTTGATTTTGGATGTCTAGAAGCTTTGATTTGAACAGTATAATTTTTCTTCCTTTTTCTTTTCTTCTCTCCAGATATTCTGGATCAACTAATCCACTCCCTATCTTCTATCCGCTTTTTAAATTGGCAACCTTATATATCGCAAATTGGGAAAAGAAACTATAGAACTAATGATGTAGACAGGCAAAGTGTTTGGAAAGAAAGGAAAAAGGAAGAGGAGAACAGAGGACTGAGCCGACTCAATTCACTACCCAAAAACTTCAAGGGAATAAAGAACTACCCAGCCCAGCACCTCCACCCACAAAATATAACAACCGCCCCAACATCAGAAGTATGTGGACCTTTAGTAAAATCTCTTACCTCAGCACTGAGCTAAAACCAAAAGAAACAATGCAATCTCGTACCTAAAAGACGGTTAAAGAAAAGAAGTGCATCTGAATGGAACCCTCAACGCTTAACCTTCAATCTATTCTTTCCTTTACCCCACTTGATGAACTCCTTCTGGCTTTATGCCTCTACCACATATATCGGTCACAGATATAACAAAGGAATTCTTAACTGAATTGGCCTTACTGGTGGCATTAGGATTCTCGAAAATTTTAGTACCCATACCAAATGGGAGTCCACTGTGGGTTGGAAGCTCAGATTGAATGGTTGGTGTTGTCTGTTGTCCTTGACCAGAAATTGTGTCACTTATGGAGTATAGTTAGCCACTTGTCACTCTAGAATGGTGTTTGCTACTTGCAAAGATGGATTGGTGATCCTTTGGCTTTATTGCATTGACAGCATTTTCTTTACTTAGGTACGGGGACGCACTAACCTCCTTGCTCTGAGAAGGGGTTAGGATCTCCCCAATTTCTCCCTTCCAAAATTACCTCCAACTTATAAGGTTATTCCTAAGCCTTGCTTAATTGTATTTACAATAATTGCCACATTTCATCCCCTCCCTAATGCTTCGACTGGGCATGTCCTCCAGCTCTGTTCCCAATACACTGTTCTGCCACCTTCGCTCGAAACACGCCAGATGAACAAACACCTTTTCTTTATGTATAGGCCTCAAGGAAAATCCGAAAATGGCATTCTCTGGCAGTTGGCATCATTGGCATTGTTGACCTGAAGATTTTTCATGAATTTCCTTACTGAACTATTGGATATATTCAAGAACCCAATCACATCAGATTGGAGCCAATGTACAACATACTTGTAGTTCAGTCATTGACTGGTGCTTCCCTTTTCCGGGTTGAAATCATCATTATTGCTGACATTCTAAAGGAGAATTAAGTGCTATCTTGGGCATCCCTGAGGGTCATCTCCTTGTTACTTATTGGGTCTGCCTTTGATTTCTTCGAAGCTTTCTGCCCATCAATGTTCTCTTGTCCTAGATAGGCTTCACAAGAGACTTTAACTCTGGATGATTTAACTTCTTTCTTTTGCTGGTCGTCTTATACTTATTAGACTAGTCATACAAAATTTGTTCATTTACTAGTCTGGGGTTTTTGGTCTTCTGGCGGCTTCAATCTCTTCTAAGATTGAATCTTTATGTACTCTTTCCTTTGGAAAGATCATAATAATTCCAAATTCCTGCATCCTATGACTTGGGCAAAGGTTTATCTCCCAAAGATGGAGGGAGATCTTGGTCTTCATTGGTTCAAGGAGTTCAATATTGCTGGTATAGTCAAGCTTATTTGGAACATTGCTTCTAGAAAGAAGAGCATTTGGGTGGACTAGGTGTATTCCAAATACCTGAAATCTGATTCCATTTGGGTTGTCCCTTGTCCTTTGGGTGGTTCTTGGATTTGGAGGAAAATTCTTAATTATAGATATCTTGTGTTTGAGAGCATCCAGTTTTCTATTGATGGTGATTCTTACACCTATCTTTGGCTTGATAATTGGCATTCTAATGTTGTGCTTATCTCTAAATATGGTGACAAAATTAGATATGATGCTGGTCTAGATAGGCTTGCGAAGGTCTTTTTCATCTTGAGGGATGGTATTTAGATTCATGGCCCTGCAAATTCTCACTCTCCCATTGAGGTATGGGAATAGCTTCATACTATTTGTTTTAATCCTAGTGGAATTGGGGATTTGGTTCTGTGGGTTGCAAATTCTTCATAGAATTTTTCTTCCTCTACTGCTTGGAATCTAGTGAGATCTAGACCTCCTATAGTTCCCTGGCATAGGATGGTCTGGTTTAGCTCTTCCATTTCCTAGGCATTTTGTTTTACTGTTTGGAGAGCTATGACCAACTTCCTTCCTACTAAGGAGTTTCTCTTCAAGGAAATCTGGCCATTACTAATTGTTGTCTGTGTTGGAATTACCTTGAATGCGTTGACCAAATTTTCTTCTTCTGTCCCTTCTCCAAGTTGGTTTGGAGTGGTATTCTTAGAAAATGTTGGTCTGTCCAAAGTATCCCCTCTTTGGTTGATTGGTTTCATCCCCCTTGGGTTTGGCTGTTGGTTGTTTTATTTTCTTTTGTTAGGGTCTTCTACCGTGGATTGCCCTTGTGGATTTTTTTTTTCCTCTTTATTTCTTCTATTATCCATTCATAAAATAAAAAAATAAAAAATAAAAAAAAAGGGTTTTGGCCGGTGGATTCTTCATCATCCTAGTCCTAAACCATTGAAGTAGTGGAAATTATCATATCACGAGGGAAGCTAATACTTTTTTTTTTTTTGGGTCTCTTGGGCCTTTTGACTCCCCCTTCTGTCCCACCCTCCCTACTTTCCTTCCTCTATCCCCCCTTTTGCAAATGCTACTCTTTCTCATTGAGAAATTGACAAGCTGGTGACTCTGATTAATGCACCAAGAACCTTAACCCTACTTTAGGAATCAAGTTATGGAAAACTCCTGAAATTTTCCTGAAATTGGGTGTTAACTAAAGTGTAAAATTGAAGAGAAGAATAGGCTCTGGGCATTAATAACATAGCAGAATATGGCAAGAAATTCAGGAAGATACAAAAACAGATATTAGGATGTACAGGAGGAAATGCAATAGACATTAATACCAAATGGAGGCATCTGTGCAAGCTTGGGAGGCCCTGTGGCGGTTCAATGGGCTGAAATTGGCTGTTGGGTAGTTATATTTTAAGTTGGGCCTTTTATTATTATTAATATTTAATTTTGGGTTTCATTGTAATTGGCCTAATTTATAGGAACATAAAGTGGGGATAAAGTTCTTACCTCCGCCCTCCACCCAAAAATAAATAAATAAATAAAGAAGTGGGGATAAAGTTAGTATATGGGATTAGTAGCGTGTTTGAGTTTGAATAGAATACTTAATAACTAGAGAGTTCTGTTTTGAGTTATTTATTTTATTGATTGTGTTAAGACTCTTAGGATAGAAATTTTAGGAGGTCTTTATACATACATTTACATATGAAAGAAAGGACGATACCCGCTGGCACAGGCACACGCCTAGACACAGCGGGTCTGCGGGTGTGGAAAGGCCATGTGCTCCCACATGCCCCCTTGTTGGCCCACACACTTGGGTGTACTTGCGCCAGCAGGGTAGCGTTCTCTTGGCCTATATATATATATATATATATATGTATATGTAATACAACCTTATTAATTAGAGATGATGCAGTAAAGACGTGAGTTTATTTTATGAGTGTCGGTGCTGTTGAGCAGTGCATATGGGATTGGTATCCCATACCTGATTTCTTCCCTTCTCTTTTGTTCTTTTTTTCTTTATTCTTCCTCCCAAGCAGATCTATCTTTTCTCTTTTGCCTCCCCTTCCATCGATTTCATTTCTTCGCTTAACAACGTAATTACGTCCTTTGTCTCAAATCTGATCACCTATTTATCATGGGCCTGCTTGCATTTGAGATCCATAATCTGGATTTTGATATTGCATTAAAACCTATAGCCCCCAACCATACTTCAGGTGGCCTCCAAACTTGGGTTTAGTGGCTCTACTCTGCTATGCGGTTCTGGTAGATCTGATTTCTCAGAACTGCAGATGCAACCATGTGGACCAGATTGTGTCCTGGTTAGATTTCAGTGAGGCCAAAAAGAAAAAAAAAAAAAAAAAAAAAAAAAAAGGCTAATTAGGATCTGGATTTGAAATTCTCAGCAAGCTTAACTTGGTGGATATATGAAGAATAAGAGCGAAAGAAACTAACAGATATACTGAATAAAAGAAGTGCTTGAAAACAGAGCAGAAAGAATGGGAAATCGGCATAATGGAATTGAAACCAAGTATGTGATGAGAGAAGTAACAAGTTACAGACCTGTTGAACCAATATGAAACCTTCTATAGAGCAACAACAATAAACTGTAAGAGAGAGAGGACGTGGACATCAGCCATTGACCGCAAAACTTGGTAGAATTCTGATAATAGATCAAGGCATTATGGAGAAGTCCTAGTGCTACTTGGAAAACTAATAGCAGAACTAGAACAACAATATCAATTAATATTCTTAAGAAGCGGCAACAAACTTTAGAGAATAGTGTTGGATATGGTGTCTATCAAACCCCATTTACCAATTATTCTATGATTAATTTGCATGATATGATTGGCTGTATGGTTGTTCTAAAGTTTATACCTTAAACTCTTCACAACTAGGGATAGAGTTAGGCACTCTATTCATTTGGTTGTTGTACTGTGTGTTCTAAGGACTAATGATTCTAGACAAAAGTGTGAGTGCACTTATATGTATCGAACTGGATCACTTGAGAATCTTGAATGGATTACTGTCTGATGGTTAGGGACAAGATTCTTTGTAAAAGTTTATGCTTGGCCCCCTAACTTGAGAGGCCCTTATCATTGCAGCTGAGTGTCATGCGCTTTGCTGTACTAACGGTTGATATACGAAAAATTAGGAGGATGAAAGTACAAAACTTTAGGATGTCTAAAGTAAAAGAAGCTTCAAGGAGG
Source organism: Macadamia integrifolia (assembly GCF_013358625.1). Classification (NCBI taxonomy): domain Eukaryota; kingdom Viridiplantae; phylum Streptophyta; class Magnoliopsida; order Proteales; family Proteaceae; genus Macadamia; species Macadamia integrifolia. The sequence continues at coordinate 26,250,186 of NC_056561.1, read as the reverse complement.
ATGAAAGTAGATAAAGCACCAGGTTCAGATGAGGTCCCAATAGAATTGTGGAAGAGCGTAGGAATCTATAGTTTATCCTGGCTAACCAAGTTGCTTAATAAGATTATGAGCAGAAGTAAAATGTCAGATGAATGAAGGAGAAGCATTGTGGTTTTGATTTGCAAAATAAATGCGATATCTAGTGCTGCAATATCTTTGGGAGGCATAAAACTAATGAGTCATTATATGATTTTATGGGAGAGGGCTATTGAAACACACTTGAGACTAGAAACTATTATTAGGAAGAATCAAATTGGTTTTATGCCAGGATGATCCACGATAGAAGCTATTTCTTAGGAGACTCATTGAAAGATATAGAGGTTGCAAGAATGATCTCTATATGGTCTTTATTAACCTAGGAAAAACTTGTGATAGTCCCTAGAGAGTTAATCTGGCAATTACTAGATAAGAGAAGTGTTTCAAGTAAATATGTGGACATAATTAAAAATATGTATGGTGTGGTGACAAGTGTAAGAATTATGGGGAGTCAAGGTAATGAATTCCCAATTACAATTGGGTTATATTAAGGATCAACTTTAAGCCCTTATTTGTTTGCACTTATTGTAGGATTTAACCAGAGACATTCAAAATGAGATTCCTTGGTGTATGCTTTTTACTGATGATATTGTTTTGATGGATGAGACAAAAACAAGAATTAATGCCATGTTGAAGTTTTGAAGATCAACCTTGGAATCAAAAGATTTAAAGATAAGTAGAACAAAGACAGAGTATATGATGTGTAACTTTAGTTACACTTAGACAGCTAATGAGGTGGTGAAAATTGATGAGAGGGGATCCCTCAAAGCGATTATATTAGGCATCTAGGCTTAATCATAAGTAAAGAAGGTGATATATAGGATGATGTTTCGCAGAGAATTGGAATAAGATGGATGAAGTGAGTGTTGTGTGATCGACATATTCCTGAAAAAATTGAAAGGAAAATTTTATAAGACGGTCATAGGACCACCTATGATGCATGGTGCAAAATGTTGGGAAGTTAAGAAGCATCATGTAGATAAACTCTATGTAGTGCAGGTGAGGATGTTGAGATGGATGTGTGGCAAAATTGTAAAGGATGAAGTAAGGAATGCTCATACTAGATCTGATTTGGTAGTAGCTCCAATACATGATAAGCTATAAGAAAGTCGTTGGAAATGCCATGGACATGTTCAACAGAGGCCTTTGTAATGTAGACTAGGGTAGGGGTCTTACCAAGTTTCAATCCACAGGAACTTCTAAACCAAAGAACAACCAATCCAATCCCAACAATATAACAGAAATCAGAATATTAACTATTAGTCCAGCAGGCTATCAATCTCAAGAGATTATAATAACAGAGTCCAATTCAACAGTAATTCTTTAGGAATAAACCAGGAACAAATAGGAGTCCAATCAGGTTCAGATCAACAGAATAATATGAACAGCAGTCCAGAAATTAATAACAGCAATAAGCAGGCCTACCGATTTTAATATCAGTCTACAGGTTACTAAAAGACGAAAACAAGGAGAAATCTGATAAGTCAGTAATCTGAGATCAGATGGCCTTCAAATCTGGATCGAGTTCCCCTTTATACTAGTAGTACCTTAGGTTAAAATCCCAGACAAAAGTGACCAGCAGATAGGTCTGGACAGAGGTCGAAAATTCCTCCCAGAAAAGGTTATCGCGTGGACAGATCTGATGTAAGAGAAGAGGAATACTTGTGCAGCAGTACTTCTTAAATATAAACTTGAAAGAGAATAAGAAGCTTGAAAAGAACCTCTTGGACTTCATGCCGCAAGGAGTCGCTTGGATCAAACACCAAACCCAACACCTTGATCAGACACAAGGAATCCTCAACAGAGACCACCACCAGCAACAACAAGTTGTTTTTTTCATAATTCAAATCGTGGGCTACTAATGAGCCTTCTCTTTTTTATAATAGTGATGGGGTTCCAAAATATAAACTAAACTTAGTTCCCAAAAACTGAAATAAGAAACTAGTAAAATAGAAACTCTTCTAGTTACTAAAATTGAAAATAGAAACTAGGAAAATTAGAAGCTTACATGAAATAGCAACTACTTATTTTAGAAACTAAATAAGACTGAAATTTAGAAACTAAATAACGAAACTAGTGAACCCTATCACAGCCCAACAAAAAAGGAAACTAATGAAAAAAAAAAACTAACTAGTAATCCTGTACTCAATCTTAGAGCTTCTCTTTTAGACCCATGAAAGTGGCTCAATACACTCCAAACCACATAGACTGAAGGACCAACACATATACAACCTAACCCTAGGCTTATTCCTAATAAAACAAGCCTATTTTGATTATTGATCTGCATCACTTTGGATGCTCTAGTACGGAGGAATGATTTTTTTTCAGGTTGAAGGAACTAAAGGAGTTAGGGTAGACCTAAAATAACCCTAGGAAAGTGTTGAGGAAATACATGTGATCTTGAATAGAGCTGATTGGAGGGCAAGGATATGTGTAGCTGACGTTAGGATAAGGCTGAGTTGTTGTTGTTGTTGTTGTTGTTGTTGTTGTTGTTATGCTAACGGTTGAAGCAGACAGGCTATATATTAGTCTGCTAGTGGTATGGTAATGTATTTATGAATGAAAGATACACTTAACAATGAATCCACTTTCTGTATTTGAGAGAAAATTGAAGTATCTAATCATGATTTGGACAGAATTTCCGAGTTTAGTGGCATGTTTTGTAAATAGTTTGCAAAAGAGTTTAAAATATTATTATTTATTAATATTTTATTTTAAAAGAGTTTTGGAAATGTTTTTATGCCGAATCACTGATCAAGTTTCTTTGTATGTGATGTTTCGTTGGATTAGGGTGGTGACAGTAATCAATAGATCCATTTTGCAATATTGTAAAATGGAGGAACTAAATCATATTAGAACTATTTCATCGGGACTTAAATGTTATTTCTACTCAAAGTTGTCCTTATTGGCAAGCATCCTTGTTTCTTAAGTGTTAATAAATAAAGATAGAATTGAATAGGGATGATTGAGTAGGTTCGCCCTTATAGGATCCACCCACTTGGCATCTTGATGGACACAGGGATAGACATTATTAAAATCTATAAATAAGCAGTAAAGGTGGTGGAAGATGAGATGGCAACCTACATCAGTTAGGCTCTTCTCTCTCCTTGTTTTGATTTCCCCTAGTGAGAAATGAGAGACTTCTACTGCTGGTCTCGTGCAAGGGTTCTACGAAGTGAGTCGCATGCTCAAGTCCTGTATTCCTTTGGAGAGTTTGCAATTTCGGACTATTAGGTAACCCCAAGTCCCTCTTTGAAATAGTATTGACTATCCTACTCATACATGAGGCACGATTCTAGGATGATTTTTTTTAAATTTAGCACCTGTAGTGAGTTGCATACTCGGATACAGTCAAAGCAGAAGTCTCAGCATCAACAGAAGAAAAGGAAGAAGATCAAGCTTATCCGACCGAATAAGCCGTTAAAGAGAGAATCTGTTCAAAGGTCTAGAAGAGGAGGGCCTAGAGCTAGCTTTTTGCTAGCTTTGAAACATGGGCCGGTGGGAGGGGAAGGAAAGAGGAATACCAGAATTAAGTAGCGGTAAAAGAAGAAGAAGATGCCAAGATTCACTTAAGCTTCTAGCTCGCTTAGTGTAGGGGGCTTTCCTTACATCCTTTATAACAAAATATCTTTATAACGAAATAGATTACTTCTACCTAACGGAACATGAATCTACCTAGAAAGTCCTGTATTCCTTTGGAGAGTCTGCAATTTTGGACTAATAGGTAACCCCAAGTCCCTCTTTGTGATAGTATGACTACCCTAATCATACATGAGGCATGATTCTACTTTCTAGGATGAAAATTTTTAAATTTGGCACCTATTTCCAACAAATAGGATATTAGAAACTCATTATTGGTTCAAACAGATTTCAGACTAGAAGATTAGAAGCAATAAACAAACTGGGTTAGGAGTTTGATATGCAGACTGGAAGCAAGGAGAGAGCAAACAAGAGGATCAAAATGAAAGAGAAGAAGAATAAGAAGAAAAAGATGGACAGCAGTAGAGAGATATCAGGTGATTGTAGGACGACCAGAACTAGAAGTAGAAGATTAGAAGAAGAGCAGTCGACCAGATTTGGAACACTCCAGTCCCTCTGCATAGTAGCACAGTAGAAAACACTTCTTAATACTCAAAACATGTCCGATTGGGTGGGGGGGGGGTTGTGTATACATATATATATATATAACATTTTAAATTCCCTAAACCAAGTCATAAAATGACTCCTAATCACTCTCACACACTGACTTTATTGACTAAGCAGAACTCTTCAAAACTATAAAAATCATAATCTAACTTGAAACACTTATAATTAGAGTTTAAGACACTTTTTACTATATTCTCATGCCCAGACCTCACCCCTACCTTATGGACTTATATTTAAAGGCCCATTACAAAATTAACCCCATAAACAAGTGACCCAGGATCCCATAAAATCCATCCATGGTACAAAATTTGGCCTTCTGAAGCCCAATCAGGCAATAGACTGTGTCAGGTCAATTTTATGCAATGAGTAGCTGCATCACTATGCGTTAGTAATGCATTGTTTATCGACAAGTACTCCGGTTCCTCAAGAAATGGTGATGGGGAGAGGGCAACATTGTTGGGTTAATAATGAATTGGAGGTTAGCCCCTTGAGACCTTGGCACAAAAGAGAAACTCAAATTTGGTTTGCAGAGGAAGAGATTCCAGGTTAGAGCTTCTGGTTGTAAACTATCTCGGACTGAGATTACAATTTACCTGTGAACAGAAGGAAACTCCTGGTACAGAAGTGGGAGCTTTGGCATGATGATGGAAAAGAAAATATATGAATATTGGTATCCTTAGAATCCGAAGGGGAAATCTACAACAAAGCAAAGGGGGAAATTACACCTAAGATTCCTAATATCAAGGTAACTATGATTGAAGTTACCTCACATTTTACTGTTGATGTTTGGGGTGCCTCAATGATTATGCAAATTGACTAATATCAAGAGTTTGTGTCAGTCATGGTCACATGATGTTTCATATTTTCACCTTATCAAAGAATATGATGCAGAACCTACACAGTGACGGAGGAAGAAAAAGCCTTCTGAAGCCTGTGGTTCTGGATTTTACAGAATTCCTAGTGTCCGTAGGAATTCTATCCTAGCCTCTTATGGAGTCCTGTTCTGTTTTGTGGATTAGGAATCTGTTGAGTACTTTCCTGTTTTGGTTTGGCTTTCTTTATTATATTAGAGTCTTAGTTGATTTAGGACCTCCAAGACTGCTGGTCGATTGGAGGAGTTGTGTCAGTTTTCGTTTTGATTTTCTCTCCTTTCCTGTCGAGATTGACTTTGTATTTCCTGAGTCAAATCACTGCCTGGGTTTTACATAGTTATAAATACATGTAAAGGGCCATAGCCCTCCTGTTCACTAGGAATTCCATTCCTAACCTCTTATGGAATTCTGTTTTAGTTTTCTTTCCCTATTTTGATTGTTAGTAGTTATTTTGTGGATTAGGATATCATTATTATATTAGAGTCCTGGTTGATTTAGGACCTCCAAGACTGCTGGTCGATTGGAAGAGTTTGTGTCAGTTTTGGTTTTGATTTTCTTTCCTTTCCTTTCCTGTCCAGGATTGACTTGGTATTGCCTGGGTTTTGCATAGTTATAAGTACATGTAAATCGAAGAGAGTTCAATTTCTTCTGAATCAAGCTGCTGTGGATTCAGTAGCATATTTGGTGGATTCCTGGTGAGCCTCTGGTGGAATCCAAGCCTGAGGTTTGGGTGCATTCCTAAACTTGTACCTTCTATCCTCCTGCCTTTTTTCTTTCAATTGAGGTCGGAACTTCTTTACTCCATTGTTTACGATTTACTGTTCTATCATATTTTCAGTTTCAGGTTTGTTCGAGAGGAATTATTGTTACTAAGCTGACTATTGATTATAAATCTGCTTATTCTGATTTCTATCTACATCTTTGTTTTCAGATTTCTATCTACATCTTTGTTTTCATTTTTTGTTTTGGGGGTGTTCTCCTTAGGATTTGCGGTTTTGCAGATTTGCATTCTTGCTTGCATGCGTTATTTTGTATGAGGTTTTGCATCAAGATCTATTAGGTAATTTTCTTAGATTTTTCTTGTTTTCATATTTCATTTTGGGCTTTTCCTTCTTAGGATCTGGAGTTTTGTAGATATACATCTTGCATTGCATGTGTTATTTTATGTGAGTTTTTGCATAGGTTTGATCCCAAATTGATAGAATTAATTCATCACTGCACTCGTAATATTATCTCATGAGTATTAAATTTGTTTCCCAATTTTTGGATCTTATTTTGCATCTATTTGCATTCTTTTATAATATTTGCACCTTAGGGTTTTAGGGTTATATTTGTGCACGAATTTCTAACTAATTTTTATTTTATTTTCAATGTTCTCTGTGGTTTCTGATGTTAATCATGTCAGAATTGGTTTAGTTTCATTTTATGTAGTTTCCTTCTAACTTGCATGCATCCATTAGTTTTTTGTTTTTTCATCTGTTCCTATTGTGTTTGGATTAATTTCCAATAAGATTAAGTGTTTCTACAAGCGCTATAAGCTTGCTGTTAGCATTGTTCGTAATTTATTATAGACTTATAGTAGCTCAGGTTAGTTTCCATGTGTTTATTTTGTATCTACTAACTTTTTTTTTTTTTTTTGGTAAGTGGATTCAAGTAAGTCTCCTTCCTTTCCCTACTTATAATTTTTTAACATTATGTCCTGGGTTTGATTCTTTGGATATCATGTGAAGGTCATGATGCTAATGCATATGTTTGTTGGATGATATGTACAAACAAAAATACCAACTGGGCTTGTTTTGCTGAGGTAAATCAAGAAATGATGCTTCTGTGTAATTCTACATTTGCTGGAATATTTCATCTTGGCATGGAATTTATGCAAATCCTTGTGAAAGCTGAAAATTCGTATTTTTTATTTTTATTTTTATTTTAAATATTATAAGGCTTAGTTGGAATAAACGAAACTGTACCCAGTCTGCCACTGTTGTCAAGTCAGGTTCAAAAGTGACCCCAGAACTGAAATTGCTTCATATCTGTGAATCGTCACATTTCTATAGGCAGGTATGGGGAGAAAGCTACCAAGGCAACCAAGGAACGTTAGGTTCTACCTGGGTTATCTTTTAAGCTACACAGGGCACTCAATCCTAGATGAGTGGGGGGTGGGCGTGCGGGTTGGCGGAAGTGGGGGCAAAGAATAGGGGTGGGGTGGGAGGAGAGCGGATCAAGTCCACTTGGTAGTGTGTGGAGCACTCTTTAACTATGATAACCTTCTTTCACAAAGTATCAAAATCATTGCTAAGTCCTTGCACGAGAGAACAATCAATTAGGAAATGTAATATCCACGGTCGTATGCATCTCCTCAGATAAAATGACTTTGCTTCCCATCGTATGCATAAATGTACGCTTCTCTATGTTGATTGCTTAGAGAATTCTCTCTCTGTCTCTCATATATATATATATATATATATAATAAATGGAGTTATCCATGTAACAAAGGAATATGATGTTTTCAAAAACCCCAAAATAACCCTGAATCATTCATTTTTACTATGGCTATGTTATGTTGTAAGGGGAATTAGAGGGAAATGAAATTTTTATACTTAAAAAAGAAATATATGTAATCATTACCCATGTGACTTTAACATTAACTTCAAATCATTCCATATTTGGTTATAAATTTCACTTTACTTTGCATTCAAAACCCTTTGTTATAATTTGTGAAATAAAAATTACATGTAAAATATATCATCACTAAATATGGTTAAAAAACTTAAGTGGTTTATACAATCATATGGGGTAATGATTATAAACAATTCTTTTTAAAGTATGAAAATTTCATTTCCTTCCCTTTAAATTCCTATTGCAACCACATGAAGCCTATGAGTAGTTTTTTATGTAAAAAGGAAAATGACATTTTTGAAAATCACAAGATAAATTTAATGTATTCATTTTTATTTATTTATATTTTTTAAGGGGGTGAAGCAGTGGAAATTAAAGCTCCCTGGTCGCATGGCCTCTGCGCCCAAAACAAAAGGTGGTGATGACACCCCCATTAATCAGTCCAGCTAGGCCGATCTCGATTGGGCATAGCCGGGCCTATACCCTTGCACCATGACCTACCTATTAATGAATGAGTCAGCCTAATGTCGGGCCCGATCGGATTTTGGGCTTTCATTGTCTTAGATTTAAGAAATTTTAATATATGTTATTAAATCATCAACATTTTAGAAGAAAAAAATATTACATTTAATTACATCCAATAATTGATAAAAATATCAATATATACCCTACCCTATCAAAAAAAGTCAATACATATAAATGGTCGTGTTAAACATGTCGGACCTATAAACGAGCTAAGCCAGTCAGGTGCCCATTGGGCTTACTCTTTGCACAGTGTACTATCTATTCATAAATGGATTGGGTCTGACCTCAACAAGTTTAATAATTGGTGCATGATGAGTCAGTGTAGGCTTGGATTGACACCCCTATGGCCCATCAACCAGAAAAAAAAAAAAAAGGATTACCATAGTTTATCAAGTGTGGATCACCATGTCATCATTTAGGATCACAAGTTTGTATGGATTTTAGTGTCGCAAAATGTTATTGCAAAGTGCATTGGATTTCCAATGGAAGATAAAGAGTTTGGATAGATTGCTAGAATGTGGTTGGATGGTTAACTTAGGGGCCATTTGTTTTGTGGGGTTTTGATGGGTGGGAGAGTTGTACTTACTTTTTAAAAAATATGGGAAAATGAAGTGTTTGGTTATTTTGGGGTGATTATTTTGGGGTGAAAAAGTTCTAGGCAATCTCAGTTCTTGAGCTTTCCTCTTTGCTGACATGGCCTTCATCCCATTCCCTTTCAAAGTCTCACCAAATTGGTGGGATTTTGTGGGGGTGGGAAACATTGCAACCGCTCGCAATGGAAGGAATCAAACTTTTGTTAGTGATTCTAAATCCTAGAATCATTTGAATTACCTATAGTGTATAGAATACAAGAATGAATAATGGAAAGAAATCAATCACATACCCGTTGAGCGTGAATAAAGTCCCTAAATCAAGGTTGACGCTTGTACCACGAATTATGATGAAGAACCACGCAATATGGGTCCTTCTACTGAGATCTTCTGCAGCCTCTTACTATGGGATCTTCTCTCTNAAATCCTAGAATCATTTGAATTACCTATAGTGTATAGAATAAAGAATGAATAATGGAAAGAAATAAATCACATACCCGTTGAGCGTGAATAAAGTCCCTAAATCAAGGTTGACGCTTGTACCACGAATTATGATGAAGAACCACGTAATATGGGTCATTCTACTGAGATCTTCTGCAGCCTCTTACTATGGGATCTTCTCTCTGTCTCTACACTAGCTTTGTGAGAAAGCAGTGCTCCCAAAATATTATTATGAAGTAATAGCTGCAGGGACCGTCAGTATTCTATATATAATAGAATTCCTAAACCCTAATCCATTCCCACAATAGAATAGGGCTAGAAGTTTCCTAATTAGAGTGGTCCTTATTCTCTTGGGCCCAATGGGTCAATCAATATCAGTTAAGCCCACATAAGAGTCCTAACAATCTCCCACTTGGGCTAGACTGATACTGATGTCTTCCCATTGACATCTAGCCAAATAATCCCAAGATTGAATACCACTCAAAACAAACTTTGATCCAATCAATAATCTCCATTGTTGAACAATAGTAGAAAATACACCTCAATATACGGCATATAACTATCTAATGTTACAGACAACAGAAAATTATCAATTCAAATCGCCTGGAAACATAGATATAAGGAATTATATCATAACTGTGATCACATAAGATATATCCTTCCTTATAGGTCCGTTCCTGATCTAAAGACCAGCCTACCTTGAAAACCTCACAGGTAGAGAACTTTGATATTAATCAATACTTAGGCAAACCGCCATTTTCTTGTATTAATATCTCACTTTGGCATACAGCCTATGGTTAACAACCATCTCCATGGATTTAGGCTAAATACTGCCATAAATCACGAAACTTGGCTAAACACCGCCATTAACTGTGACATGTCAAAGTAAACCACAATAATCATACAACAATACGATGAGAGAAAATATAAATGAACACTATACTGGAAAGTAAACATCCTCAATATAGATTGTGCTCATAATGTATGATCTAAAATAATGCTTATTACAATACCACTATGGATAAGTAAACTCCCACTAAACAAGCATATCAAAAGATTCCATCACACCCATGTTAGAAACATGAGTCTTAAAAATTCCCACTGGAAGAGCTTTGGTCAGAGGATCAGCAACCATCTCTTCAGTAATAATATGCTCAACAGCGATCTCCCCAGTGTTGATCTTCTCGCGAACCACAAGATATTTAATCTCAATGTGTTTGGAACTGCTAGATCTCTTGTTATTCTTTGCAAAGAAAACAGCAGAAATATTGTCACACCACAAATGCAAAGGCTTAGAGATGGAATCTACAACTTTCAGTTCAGATATAAAATTCCTCAGCCACACTGCCTACTTGGTAGCTTCATAAAGTGCCACAAACTCAGCTTGCATAGTGGATGAAGCTAAAATAGTTTGTTTGGCACTCTTCCAAGAAATAGCTCCTCCTCCCAATATAAAAATGTATCCAGAGGTAGACTTTCTATCATCAGTACACCCACTGAAATCCGAGTCAGAATACCCCACAACTTCAAATTTTTCTGATTTACTGAACACTAGCTTGAAGTCCTTTGTCCGCTGTAAATAGCGCATGACCTTTTTTGCTGCAGTCCAATGAGCCAAACCAGCATCAGATTGAAACCTGCCAAGTACACTAATTGCAAAGGCAATGTCAGGGCGAGTACAAACTTGTGCATACATCAAACTTCCAACGGCAGAGACATAAGGCTTGTCATTCATTGAGCTCCTCTCAATATCATTCTTTGGACATTGTTGCTTGTTCAACTTGTCTCCTTTACTGATGGGTGCTTCACCACCAGAACATTTAGACATGTTAAACCTCTTTAAAACTTTATCAAGATATGCCTGTTGTGATAGCCCAAGTAACCCCCGCGGCCTATCACGACTAATCTCGATTCCAAGCACATAACTTGCTTCACCCATGTCCTTCATTTCAAAGTTTTCTGAAAGAAAACCCTTGGTCTCCATCAATAAGATTTTGTTGCTGCTAGCCAATAGAATGTCATCCACATAGAGCACAAGAAAGATGAAACTACTTCCACTGAGTTTCAGATATATGCACTGATCGATTGGATTCTCTACAAAACCAAAAGAAGTCACAACTCGATCAAATTTTAAGTACCATTGTCGAGATGCTTGCTTTAACCCATAAAGAGACTTTTTCAGCATACAAACAAAGTCCTCTTTACCATTTTCCTCAAAACCTTCAGGTTGTCTCATGTACACCTTCTCTGACAGCTCTCCATTCAGAAATGCTGTTTTCACATCCATCTGATGTAACTCTAGGTCAAAATGGGCAACAATGGCCATGATAATTCTGAATGAGTCCTTTGATGAGACAGGTGAGAAGGTTTCCTTGTAATCTATCCCCTCTCGCTGAGTAAAACCCTTTGCCACGAGTCTAGCTTTGTAGCGTTCTACTCTACCTTGAGAATCTGTCTTGGTTTTGAAAACCCACTTAGATGCAATAGCCTTACAATCCTTTGGAATTTGCACTAATTCCCATACTCCATTGTTGCTAATGGATAACAGCTCTTCCTTCATTGCTTCTACCCATTTGTCTGAATGCTTATGATTAACTGCTTGAAGAAAAGTAACAGGGTCTTCTTCTTGTCCTATGTCAAACTCACACTCATTCAAATAAGAAACATAATCAGAGTGCAGAGAAGACTTGCGCACTCTAGTAGACCTCCTTATAGGTTCAGGTGGAAGCCTACCAATATTAGCGGTATCAGGAGGTGAAAGTGGGTCTGCAATAGCAATATCTGTCCCAACTTGCAAATCATATTCAATTGGAGTTTGAGTGACTGTATCATCAGACAGAATGGGATTGAGATTAATAAGTGAATTTCTCAACTCAACAGGTGCTATCTCAGGAGTGTCATACTCCCCTTCTTCAAAAGAGAAATTACGAGGAGTTCTAGACTCTTCATTGCATTCAACAAATCTAGCATGAGTGGTCTCTACAATTTTGTGTCCTGGACCAGGACAATAGAATCTATACCCTTTAGACCTCTCTGGGTATCCCACAAAATAGCAACTTGTAGTCCTTGAGTCAAAAACTTTTTCTTGAGGGTTAAAGACTTTGGCTTCTGCTTGACATCCCCACACTCGCAAGTGTCTAAGGCTAGGTATTCTGCTACTCCAGAGTTCATAGGGAGTCTTATTCACAGATTTGCTTGGCACTCTATTGAGAAGGTAAACAGCAGTTTTAAGTGCCTCTCCCCATAAGGATTCTGGTAAGGTGGTATTGCTCACCATAGAACGGACCATGTCTTTCAGAGTACAATTTCTTCTTTCAGCTACTCCATTCTGCTGAGGTGTTCCAGGCATGGAATATTGAGGAGCTATCCCATGTTCTTGCAAGAATTTTGCAAAAGGACCAAGCAACTGCTCAAAATCACCACTTCTCCCATAATATTCTCCACCCCTGTCGGATCTGACCACTTTGATCTTCTTGGAGTGGAAAAGTTCAACTTCAGCTTTAAAAATCTTGAAAACATCTAGAGCACTAGATTTCTCACTAATAAGGAAGACATGCCCATATCTTGACCAATCATCAATAAAAGTTATGAAATAACGGTGCCCAGTGAGTGTAGGGACAGTAAAAGGCCCACAGATGTCAGTGTGAATGAGGTCTAATACTTCAATGCTGCGAGTAGCATCCTTTTTCCTGGAGATTGTCATCTTTCCCTTAATGCAATCTATACATGTTTCCATGTCCTGAAAATCAATATCTTTTAATATCCCTTCCTTTACCAATCTTTTCATCCTCTTGATTGAAATATGACCCAACCTTCTATGCCACAACATGGAGGATTTCTCATCAATCAGAGACCGTTTCACTCCCACATTCAGAACCCATGAAGAATTACAATTCAATCTATAAAGCCCATCAACAAGAGTACCGCTACCAATAGAGATAGAATCATGTAATAAACAAAATCCAACTTGATTAAAATTAATAGAATAACCATCTGAACAAAGTCTAGAAACTGAAATCAAATTCCTCCTCATAGAGGGAACATAAACAACATCCTTCAAATCAATAAATGAGTCTGAATGAAAAAATAATCTAATAGTTCCTATGGCTTCCACTTCAACTCTAGCTCCATTGCCCACGAACACCGTCACTTCATCCTTGCTTGGCACCCTCCTGTTTAGGAACCCCTGCAAGGAATGAGTGACGTGAATAGATGACGCAGAATCTAACCACCATAAATCAATTGGTACATTAATCAAGCAAGATTCAAAACATACTAAGGATAGATTCATACCATCATCCTTCTTTTTTTCAAGGTAGGTCTTCCTCTTAAAACAATCCTTCTTCATGTGTCCTTTGGCCTTGCACCAAAAACACTCTATGCCACTCATGTCTTTTTGTACCCCTGATTCTTTGAAATTTTGTTTTCCCTTCTTGTTTTTCCCTCCTTTAAATTGAGTGAATTTTCCTTTCTTAAAGAACTTCTTGATCCCTTTGTTAGGTCCCATAGATGATGAAGTCTTACCTTGAGTAAGATTGGCACTTTCAACTTTGGTCCTATTAATTGTTCCCTCTTCTTGGGTTACCACAGTGATCAATTCATCAAGACCCCATTTATCCTTCAATGTATTATAAGTAGTCTTAAGAGTCTTGTAGCTCTCAGGTAGAGAATTCAAGGCAATGGTGACCACGAAGTCATCATCAAAGTTAATACATGTACCTCTGATCTTGTTTCCTAGGGAAATCAATTCCAGTATATGCTCTCTAGCACTTCCTACTCCATCAAATCTAGCCCCAGTCAATTGGCTCATGAGATCGTGAGCCTGTGATTTCTTAGAGCTATCAAACTTAGCTTTTATAGCAGCCAAATACTCAGAAGCAGTATCCTTTTTAGCAACACTATCCTTGATAGACTCAGGCAAAGCACTTTTAATAACAGCCAAGGATTTCCTATTTGCAGTGACCCACTTGTCATAATCCCCTTTCTCAGTTTGGGTACTGGTTGCAGTAGGTTCAGCTGGTTTGGTGGTTCTAGTACACAGGTCTAGGTCCTTGAGAATCATGTAAACCTCTAAGTCTTCCATCCATTTGTTGAAATTATCCCCAGTAAGCTTAGGAATATCAAGTACACCAAAACTAGAAGACATCCTGTTGAATATTTTAATAAAGAATATTCTATTCAACATACAGACATATATGTAAAAGAATAAGCATGTAACAATTAGCTAAATTAAACATTACATGCTCAAGTATCAATTACTTCATGAGTGTCAACCGGAACTACATTTCTGACCTTTGGGTCTGAAGCATACTGGTCCACTCAAGTTTCTGCTATTACTGCGAGACTTCTTCTAACTTTCGAAAAGTACCGCCATCTTTGGATGGACAGCATCTTCTAGGTTGAGAAATCCCTTTTTTTTTTTCTTGCTTTAACTTTTCTTTGATAATGTCACCTTTGGGTGAACATTAGCAACCTTGCTACCAACCATTATTCTCTGTTTTTTCAGACAAAGAAGACCTTTGATTTGTATTCTATTACAATAAGGTTGAACTTTACCACTTTGGTGGATTCCACCCAATCTTACTGTAATAGTCTACAAATTCATTCCGGCAACTAAAAGTGGGATTGTTTAACCATGAATAAAAAAATATTCATAAACAAAAGCATGAACTACATTACCAAGAATAAACAAGTTCATATTCTGATATGCAAGTAATGTATGAGTTGATTTTCTTTCATTTCTTCCAATTAATAGGAAAATTATAAAGAATCATTAAACACCCATACTTGTAACTTATACAAAATAGATCATAAAAGTTGATCAAAACTAGGCTCATAATATATCAAAACGAAGAGCACGAAAAACTGGACTCAACGCAAAAAACCAGGGTGAAAAATTCTTCACCGTTTGCCCGTACGAGCCGTTTGAAGTTACTGTTTTTTTTTTTTTGAATCAAAATCAATCCGGGTCAACCGGTTCGGGCAAATTAGTTCTGGGTCAACGACCCGGTCAACCTTTGACCGAGTGGGTCATGAGTTGACCCACTGCATACCGGGTCAACTAGGTAGGGTTTCCGAGTTGACCCGGCGATGACTCGCCGCCGTTTTTTTTTTGAAAAATTTTTATTTTTCTCTCTCCTCCGGCAGCCGATTTACGGTGGCGCGTGACGGCGCGTCCGGAGGTTTCCGGCGACGTGCGGCATACCGCCGCGACCGTCTTCTTGTGCTCTACAACTTTTGTGAAGAAAGTTTTCCCATACGGGATCTTTAAGTAAGAGTAAAATAATAATTTTCATAAATAGAAACCCAAATCTTTTTTTTTCTTACATAATTTCTTGATTCTAACACCATAGTGTAGGCTCTGATACCAATTGTTAGTGATTCTAAATCCTAGAATCATTTGAATTACCTATAGTGTATAGAATACAAGAATGAATAATGGAAAGAAATCAATCACATACCCGTTGAGCGTGAATAAAGTCCCTAAATCAAGGTTGACGCTTGTACCACGAATTATGATGAAGAACCACGCAATATGGGTCCTTCTACTGAGATCTTCTGCAGCCTCTTACTATGGGATCTTCTCTCTGTCTCTACACTAGCTTTGTGAGAAAGCAGTGCTCCCAAAATATTATTATGAAAGTAATAGCTGCAGGGACCGTCAGTATTCTATATATAATAGAATTCCTAAACCCTAATCCATTCCCACAATAGAATAGGGCTAGAAGTTTCCTAATTAGAGTGGTCCTTATTCTCTTGGGCCCAATGGGTCAATCAATATCAGTTAAGCCCACATAAGAGTCCTAACAAGATCCTCTCGTTTTTTAGGTGGATGGGTGAAAAATGGATCGACCAGGGAAGTATTTGGCTGATAGAATCTTAGCTCACAGAGAATCAGATTCCGTTAGCAACACCACAATTTTAAGATTAAGGCTTTATTCTGTATCTTAGAGCTTCTAATTCCTAATCCACCAAGGGTCTTAGTTTTGCAGATTTTCTTCCAGCTGATCAGGTGAACTTTCCTTTTATCCAATGGGTCTCTATTCCAGAATTTTGAGTAAATGGAGTCAGGTTGAGTCCAAATAGTTTTAGGAAGAAGGACAGCATAGTATATGTGGGATGGAAGCTAAGGTAGATTTCAGAAGCACTATTCGGCTAGCATAGGAGAGGAGATTAGCTTTCCGATTGGAAAACTATCTTTCACCCTCTAGATTATATGTAGTCCCCTCATTCTACCACGATGTAGGAAGAGACGAGAACCTAAATAGGTTGATTCTTCACCCATCTCACATATACAGATTGTGTTACAAATAGCTTGTCTACAATTCTGGGTGACGTTATGACTAAAAGCAAGGCTATTTTAGCCTTATTATGGTAAGCCCAGCTCCTTGATGTTTGAGATATCAGAAATGGTAGCCTTGCAGAAGATGAAGATATCATCCGCAAAAATAAATGTGAAATTTTTGGAGCATTGTGGGCAACCCTCATACCACGAAAAAGATTATGTTTCCTAAATAGGGAGAGGTGTCTAGACAAGGCTTCCATAACTAGGATGAATAGGAAGAGGTTAAGGGGGTAGCCTTGTCTAAGGCCTCTGGAAGGTTCAAAATAATTAAACGCAGAGCCTCCAAGTTTAATGGAGAATGATGGGGTACTTACCAGATAACTAATTAGGTCTCCACATTTTTCCCCAAAACCCATAAAATCTGTAATATCCCTAAGAAAACTCTATTCAACTTTATCATAAGCTTTAACCATGTCCAATTTGAGAGCCACCCAACCAGTTTTTCCTCTAGAAGATTTTAAAAAATGAAAAATTTCCTGGGAAATAATGACATTATCTGAAATTTGGTGACCGGAAACAAAAGCAAATTTGGAAGGGGAGATGATCTTGTGCAGGATGGGTAGCAAACGGTTTGCCAACATTTTGGTAATAAACTTGTAAGACACATTGCAAAGGCTTATGAGTCTGAAGTCCTTAACTTGAGAAGGATTATCTTTTCTCATTATCTTATGGGGAAATGTTTTGTGCACCGTCACTGGATGGCAACAAATGCTCCCTTAAATATCAAAGCCGTCTGTTTTTTTTTTTTTTTTTTT
>NC_056561.1:26134884-26232795 GCF_013358625.1 Macadamia integrifolia | reverse complement strand
GTGTGTTGAACCAACTCCTCTATTTGACTAATCACATTTGACAATCATGTAAGAAAATCTTCCCTTTATCTTATTCACAAGAAGTTATTTAAGTCTTGGATGGAAAAAACAAAAAAAAGTAACACATGCCATACTCCCAAGAAAGGCTTAAACTACCTTTGACAAAATGTACCCAAAACCAACATAGGTGAATAGGTACAGAATACCTAGGATACAAGACAAAAAAAATTCAAAATAACTATGAAAGTGATTTATCATTATATCATTTTCAAAAAGTTGCTATTTCACAAAAATGTAAGATTACAACTTATTTTCACCAATCTTAATTACAATAAGTTCCCTTCAATGCGGACATGAAACTTGGTTTGGTGATTTGTGCTTTCCTTGTTGTCGGGAGGCTGTGAACTTGGATCTCAATTTTGAGTCCCCTCCACTGCATATCGCAATGTTGGCTGTTACCATGCCCCACTCCATGCACTCCCCCCCCCCTCTCTCTCTCTCTCTCTCTCTCCCTCTCTCCCTCTCTCCCTCTTTGGGCTTATGGGTCCTCACTCGTAAGATCCAAAGAAAATTTGATATTCCCTTTAATCGAGTATCATTTGGTGTATATACACCATCATATATGTTCATGCATGTATGATACTTCAACCATTACTTTGCACTCTTTCTTAGTCTTGATTTTCAAATCTCTACATTGGCACCTGACAAATTTATATTTGACTAAAATTTTACATGTGAATAAAGGAAACCGGGGTTTAATATTGTCCACAAAAATTGAAGCCCACGAGTTCTGCCATGTAGCAAATATTGAACTGCCTTGATAAGATTAACAATTAAGGTAGATCTTTTTCTGAAACGTTGTATTGATTTGCTTCCTTATTTAGAGTCACTTTGGAACAAAGAAAAGAATATTTCTATTTCCAGTATTGTTTTCTTAGCTGTCTTAAACAGAAAAAGCTCTTACCGAACAAAAAAAAGTCACAAAGATTCCAAATCATTCTCCCCTTTTCCCTTTTTCTGTCGTTCTTCTCAATTGTAATATTTAGCTAAGTTTTTTATTTGGAATCGTGTCAACCCAAACCATGGTTTGAGGAATCGGATTGGATCGCCTGAAATCGATCGGATTGAATTGATATCGATCTTAATCAATTCCAATTATTGGCCAATACCGTATCAGTTGATTGGCACCCTAGTTATCAATTCGGCCGAATAATTCATGAATTATTCGGCCGAACCAAAATTTTCTGAATTTAATCAAAAATTCTGACCGAATCCAAATAAAAAATAAAATTTGGTAAAAATCGAGATTTTTTCAAAAGTGAATATAAAACGCGAATAATTCGGACCGAACCAGATTAAACCGAATTATTCGGTCCACTTAAACAGTATTTAAAAAAAAAAAAAACCAATAAGCTTTTTTGACCGCTTAGGCAATGAGTAAAATAGTCAAAAAATGACTTTAAACATAAAACCAAGGGCATTTTTATCCGATCTTGGGTGATCTAGATTGGTATCAACATTGACCTATCCCACTTCCGATACCAAGTTCTCAAATCATGCCCCAAACGTATTGAGAACATTTTTTCTTCTGTTTTTTTTAAGGGAGGTGATATTATTAGCCCTTCCACATATATATATATATATATATATATATTTGTTATGGCAAAAATATGCTATCATTGAAGGCATGATGCACAAATCGAACCGCAGCTAGTGCGGGCACGGTACAAGTCTAGATGAACGGTTTGGGCCCTACCTAGTCACTTATCTTGTCTGACGTTGATGCATGGGTCAGAAACAACCTAACGGACCTACGTTACTAAAGAACCTCAATAATTGAGTAGCTGGTCAAACACCAGCAAGGTTGCATGGATGTCTCATCGCACAGTAATCTAAACAATTAACAGCTCAACACTAGGACCATGATTGAGCGGCAAACCCAAGGCCTGGCCAACCAAACGGTGACACTGTAGCCTGTCATTAGAAGTGAGTAGCTTGAAAACTGAACCACCTGACCCAGATCGCTAGGCATAGGAGTCCTATAGGTTTCCTCACCAATATACGCCTTGATGAGCCATACAAGATCCGCACGTGATTTATTAGTTAGGAGTGGACTTGTCCTAGACTGGAAAAGATTCTCGAAGAGATACGGATCTTTCCTAGAAAGAAGGATATCTTGTCGTATCCCCCAGGACATGATGAATATGTGGAGTTCCCATAACTGGGACATCCTCCATATTCATTTTCCTACTATGATTCTTGCCATATGTGGGCTCCTGCTAGCATTAAGAAGCTACCAAGTTGGGACTCTCTCTCTCTCTCAATTTTCCCCATTCTTCAGCTATAAATACCTAGGTAAACCCCAGTTCAAAGATATTGACATGTTTCACCCACATTTTTTAGCTATAAATGCCTAGGAAAATCCCCGTTCAAGGATATTGACACTTTTCCATTCTTACCGAATTATCTGTTTGCAGAGAGATTTGAGTTAGGCAACAAAGAGTCCCCGCCGAATCAATCCGTTGCTCACTCTCTTGTGTTTTTTTCTCTGTCCAAGTTCCACGACTGCCTAGGATGATTTCTTGCCACAACAATATTTTTTTATTGGCCATGGAAATATAGAATTAATAGAATTATAGTTATTCATAATTTTTTAAGAGTTTCCAATAGATTATTTTTTAAGGTAGGAGGGGAGAGGGGGGTTCACACTCCTTCCAGTGCGGCCTCTGTTGTGTGTGGATGTTAATGTTAAGAGTGAAGTACCCTTTCTACAACATGGTTCTTAGTATCAGTATTGGATCGCCCGATCCCTAACGGTTTGGAAAGTGTCTAATGTTGATACCTGACCGATAACCATATCAATTGAACGGTATAGACTACAGGCAAAAAAGTCAAAAATCATTTTTTTGGTAAAACAAGGGTATTTCTATTTAGGGGTGCAACAGGGCCGGGTTGGGCTGTGTTTCTTATGAGTCCCTTTAACTGGGCCCAAATCCGCCCTGATCCTGACTTAGGGTCGCAAAACTTCAACCCTGGCCCTACCCTTTAGGGTTCAGCCCAACCCTTACCCGGCCTGATTGGCCTTGATTTTTCAGGGTCAGGTCAGGATGATCCTGATCCTGATCTTGACTGTGACCTTAGTTTGCCATCAAGGGTTGAGTATACTTTGGCCCTGACCCTGACCTTGACCCTACAAACTATGAAATAACTTAAAAATAAAAAATATTCATAATAAAGAGGAAATAAAAAAAAAATACAAAGTTACAAATTTCTTGGTAAAAAAAGCAAGAGAGATCGGTGAGAAGATATATTAGGAGTTTTGAGGTATTAATGACTCAATGTCAAACATTATATAAAATTAGGTTAAATTCAGGGTTAACATCAGGGGCAAAAATCAAGGCCGGGTTCAGGGCGGACTGGGCGGGCCAAAAACATCAACCCTTACCCACCCTAACTATGACTCAGAGTTGGGTCGGCCCTCAGGCCAAAATTTTTGGGCCGATACTTGTTTGGGATCAGGACGGGTTTGGGCCTTCAGGGCCAAACTTGCACCCCTATTTCTATCCGATGTAATTGATTTGATATAAATCTATTCTGATATCATAATGATTTTGGGGACCACCAATACCATTTCGATACCATGCTCTAAAACCATATTCTGCAATGAGGGCGTGGATGACCTTGGTCCTTGTCAAACCCATCATAGTTTGAAACCGTTCCTTCCCTTATCGGACCCTGGAGAGAGAGAGAGAGATAGAGAGAGAGATTATGCATGGGATTTCGTGTTTGCTTGTGTGCTGACACTTTTAGTTTTCCACTTTAGCTAAATTGTGAAAGTGGGAAAACAATGTAAGGGCGAAATGATGGAGAGAGAGAGAGATTATGCATGGGATTTCGTGTCTGCTTGTGTGCTGACCCTTTTAAGTTTTCCACTATAGCTAAATTGTGAAAGTGGGAAAATAATGTAAGGTCGAAAGGATGGTCCCTGGTCATTGGCCCCGTCCCCAGACAGAGAGGGGTAAAATGACACCATCACTCTGTAAAATACGAAAATTCTATCAATTACTGATGTTCATGTGCGTCTCTTCATTGGTTAATATAAACATTGGGTACTAAGTGGTATAATACATGCAAAGTGCTGACCAAGTTTTAAAACTCGGGATTGGTCTTAGGATCTGTCTTCAATTCAATCCCAAACTGAAATTGGACAGATTTGGAGCATCTGAAGTACAATTCAGTTGAAGGCGTTGTGCTAATGCTATTCCCCCAAATAGCTATCCATCCCCTACCAAACAATGAGGTTCCAACACCTTCAGGCTCGTTAGAGTTCTCAATGTCGCAGATTTCACTTTAATTGGTTTACTTAAATGGGATTTCTTTCTTTTCTTCCAATTAGATTCAAGTTTTCTTTAATTGGTAAATAGCAGCCTAGATAATTCAATCTCTTCAGAAAATAACTCCTTTGAGTTATCTCTGTTTCAGATATTTAAAAAACTATGTCCAGCCATCGTCAAATATTGTTGGAAAGTCAAAAAAATTCCATAACCAAGCATGAAAAGAGGCATATTTCATCACATCATCAACATTGATCATTGGCGGCATACTAGGCCTTCTCCAAACCATATTCCTAATTTGAACCAGTCTTGAGATTCATGGGTGTGAAATCTGTAAGTGTTCTCAATAGGAATATTGAGGTCATCAATTTCTATAGCTTTGTTCTAATAATTCTTTGACCTTTCTATGGTAAGAACTATCATTAACTTATTTTGATTATTATTTATAAATAGGGCTCCCCAATGATGACCCCAGCTCTAAGGTACTTGACATTGAGGTCACTTGTTTCTCCTGCTGTTCTTCTTTCTTTGGCCATGCAAGGGATCCTTCGAGGATTTAAAGACACGAAAAGTCCTTTATTTGCTACTGGTAAGTGGAAGTCTTTGTTTTCAGTTTGCATGTGTACGCATACTTGTCCCAAACTTTCACCATTAATACACTGGATACGTCAATAGTGCGGCACTTGCCCATGTGTTGCAATTCAAAATAGATCATTTTTTTTAGGGTAGATAATATTATTATTATTATGATGATTTTCTCAAGTAAATTTTTATCTTTAGGTGCTTCATTGCTATCATACTGTTGTGGAGATTAATGAAACACATTGAACTGTTACCTTCAAGTATTAAAGACCAACAATTTAGTAGGTTTTTTAAAAAATGGTAAGGGCCTTTTTCCTGTATTACTAAAGTGCCTACCAGTTTCTCTTTATTCATATTCCCTTCACTTGAAGGTTTTCAATTCAATAACATATTTCGACCTTTCACACTGTCATGTGGCAGTTTTCAAAATCTAAAGCCATGGATTCATTTTTTGTTATGTATAAACTAAAGAGTTTTGAATTTGTAAGGAGTGATTCCTTCAGCAGGTTGGAAGCTTGATCAAAGGGATACCTATTACGTTTAACATACTCTTGATGACATTAATTCAATCTCATATCAATGGATTCGGAGCTTTTTCCAAGTGAAATATGGATATGGATCACAATAACTGGTTTTTACCTGATCTAGGCTCTATAACTATACATACTGGATCAACTTTCCTCATATGTCTATATGATTACAGGTTTTTCATTACCAGCTACCTCTGTTCTTGGTCCTACTATTTTGGGTATAGATACCATTGATGGAGATACAAATGCCCAAAGGCATCAGCCTCAGTGCTTGAAAGCCTGCTCAAATCGTTTATTTGGGCATTATCTTCTAGTATACATAGACAAAAGGAACTAAAAGTGGGTGAGGAAAAGATAGTGATAGCCACTAATAATCTCATAAAAGTATCAACAGATGGAATAACTTGGAGCCCTGGGTTCGCTGGTTTTGATGCCAAATGCAATCTTGCCTTCATGATGTCTGAGCCGGGTACAGTTTTGGGAATGATCAAAAGGACTTAGATTTTGTGGTAAAACTAGGATGATACCATGTCATTCTAGGGGTATGTGAAGTACAGCTAACATAGTTCAAGTTATTTTCTTGAACTGCTTTAAACTTCCCTGTTTTCTGCTTTGTTTGGCTCCATGAAATAATTGTTTCTGACAGAAGGTGTTAATAAGAATGATTTGAATCATCAGAAGGTTAAATTGAATTTAGTGGTCACGTTTTAATATGTTTATTTTTTCCCCTTGGAACTCCAATTATTTGAGTTACTTTAATTATGTTTTTCTTCACACTTTTCCTTTTCATTTCATCTATAGGGTACTGCTGACGGTTCGAAGGAAACTAAGCCCAAATCTAATAGTACTGGTGAGACATGGTGTTAGTGATGGATTTTGATGCACATACTTGCTTATGTAGCTATTGAGATTTTTATTTTTATTTTTTATTTTTTATTTTTTATTTTTATATTTTGGCCAGTTAAGATAAAAGATGGGAGGAAAGTATTGCCTGATGTCAGACATAATGCTATTGACCAATTTTGATGCACCAAACTTGCTTATGTAGCATCTTTACCAAAAAAAAACTTGCTTATGTAGCTTTTGAGAATATATATTTTTTTTCTCCCCAGTCAAGATAAAGGATGGAAGGAAAGTATTGGCTGATTTCAGCCATGTAAGGAATTACATCATAAGGAGTCGAGCAAGAGATGCATTAAACCAGTTCGAGCAAATTAGAGATTCTTTTCCTGTATGGATAAAGACTTTATTTTGCTGTTTTTTTTTTCCTATTATGTTTTTTTATTATTTATTGTTTTTATTCTTTAAAATTTTGGCACAGGGTTGAGTACCAACAAAGTTTTTGAGCTGTTTTGTTTGGCATGTGTTCTTTTTTTTTTTTTTTTTGGGGTGGTGGGGTTGCTGCAAACCTTTTCCGTCACATGTATGGTTTTATTTTGCTTGGATCCTTAAAATGGAATTCCAGAAAAATTGATTGAAGAGTCCTAATACTCTCACATTCTTCAGCAGTTGGAATTTAACAAGTTCTGAGCATGCAAGGAAGCCCTTTGTGTTTGTTTCCTGGTACCTGTTTCTTGGTTTCCAAAGGCAATGGTGAAATAGAAGATAGAAATGTACAAGGTTTGAGGTTGATTTAATATGCCTGTAAGAGTTAAGGTGGAATTCGACCCGTCAAAAAGAATCATGTAATGAAGCAATGGTGAATGCTCAATTCAAATGAGTAGTTGATTGAGAACCTTGTTTCCTACTTTTAATCTTCAGGAAGTAGTCTGTATTTTTATGGATATTATTTGGATTCTTTTCCTTATTCTGTTTTGGTATGAATTTGTATATGAAGCTTGATCATGAATTTTTTACCTACAGGCTCCGTTTGGTTGCAAGGGAAATAAAGGGAAGAAAAGTGAAATGTTTGGTTGTTTGTGTGTGTGTGTGTGTGTGTGTGTGTGTGTGTGTGTGTAATCATTGCCTAACATAATTGCGGAACTAACTCTAGAACACTTTAAATATGACTATTCAATTTTAGTTAACTTTGCAATCAAATCCCTTTTATTTGAAAAAGAAACAAAGATGATATTATTTTCTTTTTTAACTTTGTAGGTTATTCATAAGGTATGTTATTTATAGGAACCATACGGTTATAGCATTGTCATTGAAGGTTAGTGATAAGAAAGACTAGGAAGTTTCTAATTTTTAGCCTAAGCTGGGTTGCAAGTAAAAGAGGAGGGGAGTGAAGTGACATTGATTTAAAAAGGAAAAAATGATAATTTAATAAGGTATATTTATAGGGCTGGTACGTAAAATAAATTAATTTTATATTGGCAGGGAGGCAATTATTTCCTTGTTAATTCTTGAGTAGATCAATCAATCTAACATATAGTACTAAAGTAGGATTATTTGCATAAATTAAAGGTATGTTCCAGCTTAATTTTCAATTCTCATTCTCTTATATAGTTCTACTAGACTTTTTAGTATAAAGGTCTTGGTTCAGTAATCTATAGGTTACTTACCATTGTGGATGCCTCTGTATGGAGCTGTGAGTGATTTGTTGGTCTCGTGTCATTATTTGTGCATCTTATGTTAAATGTTGTTAGATACTTTCATATTTTAGGCTCAATTCTCAGTAGTTTACTAAGAAACTTGGGGCTGTTTTGAATCTATAAAAAAATTCTCTCACTCTGTTTTGTATCAAGAATCAAGATACCATTTGGTTTATAAAAGAATGCATTCTTAATATTTCCAAATTATAGGGATCCCAAATCCCTTTTCATTTTTTTCTTCAAGATTTTTTTTAATCCATATCGTATATGCATTGGTGAAAGGAAAGTGTAAAATAATATTCAATGATTTTTTTTATTTGCAGGGGGGCATTTATTTCCTTGTTAATTCGTGAGGAGATCGATCTAAGATATAGTACTGAACTAGGATTGTTCTCTCAACGTAAGAGAACACATGAAACTTTGATTTAATATTAGTCATTTCTGTTCCCACGTGCATTTGCACGTGTATTTCTTACTAGTATATATATATATATATATATATATATTGGATCATTTTACCCTTATACTAGTGGATCAACGTCACATCAATCAGGATCGGAGATTGAACAATTGTCTTTGAGCGTGAATTTATCTTCTTATCATGCTTGGGCCTACCCTCCTTATTTGGAGATGGTTTATTGGTGCCTTCCTTGGGAGGGTAGGTCTTAGACGTCTAGCAACGAGCTTGGGCCTACCCTCCTTATTTGGAGATGGTTTATTGGTGCCTTCCTTGGTAGGGTAGGTCTTAGACGTCTTGCCGTTGCAGTTCTTGTGCAACTCAACCTTGAAGGTCATCCATGAAGTTGAATAGGAGTTTCATCGCTCATGTTCGGTACCTTGATGGACCTTGAATATCAAGGTAGAGAATTTCTTTACATAGTCCCGAATATAACTTGTTTGCTTGAGCCTTTTGAGACTCTTCCTAACCAATAAGCAGCATGCCAATACCACTCCGATCCAACTTCTAAAACCATGGTTTCTACCCAAAAAATAAATAATTTTTAAAACTATGGTGCAAACCGTACCCATTCAGCTGCATAGTTTGGTAAATCCCTCCACCCTCTCCTTATGAAAATATAAAATCTGTAGTGTACACAATAGAGGATTCACATGTGTGAATCAATAACAAACATCTACCCAAAAGAAAATCAACAAACAGATGGTAGGACTTCGTACCAAAAGGAAAAATATAATAGATATATATACATATATATATATATATATAGTAGGAGTACTTAATAGGGAGGGAGGGATGGATCATCAGAATCGAGAGAGTGAGTAGGATATACAAGGAAGGAACAAACTTCATCTTCAATTTCCTCCCAGGTCCCCGGTCCACGCCCGACAAATATCAATAATTCCCCCTGATTGTTGGGTTGCCCGTCGGTCAATCTGCAGCATAAATCGGCCATTATTTTAATAAGTATATTTGGTTATATTAAACATAACAAATGAGAGAATGTTCTCCTTGGGGAGCGCAGCTTCCACCAGCACCCTGACAGACTCTGGCGGAGACTGCATTTTCCGACGGAAAACATTATTCCCTTTCAGTTTTCATTTTCCCCCTTCTAAAATCTCTGATTTTTAGAATTTTTTATTCAATAAACTTGAGATCTTGGTTCAAGAATTAAGTTTCACTGACGTTTTTGTTATTTTACTGACTAAAAAACAGAATGAAAAGAATGGTAAAAATGAAGATCAAATATTAATAGTGAGAAATTCAGAAAATGATAGCAAGAATTAACTGGAATTAAGATCAGATCAGGATATGAATTGAGCTGTTCAAAAAAAGATTCCAAGAATTTGCAGAAATCCATAAACCATCATGTCCTATCCCCCTTTCCACTTTCCAGTTTCAACTTTCTTCCCTTCTAATTCCTCAGAGCTCGATTGGATTGGGACTTGGTATCTCTTCCAACCATATCAACACATAAACATCACTCCACTCCACTCTAAGGCCTTCAACAAGCAGTCCCTGAATAATATGGGAAATCCACAACGTATATCCATATCCATATATCCACATCCATCCACATATCTACATCCGTTGAAGTCGGTAGACCCACAGTTTCACTGTTGGATTGCAAGATTGTTTCATCTTTGGGGGCCCTTAGCAGAAGAGATATGGTGCACTGACTGAATCAAATATACCAGAGCTGCTGCACTTTTTCTTGTATGAAAATGGAGGTTCATACTTCATTACGACCAACTAGTAGAGAGAGACTTGGGTGGGTGACATTATCTTTCACCAAAAGAGCCCCAAATTAATGCTCTAACAAGTCAACCTAAAACAAAGGTCCCCCAAAATAAACAAAGAAGAGCTATAAACTGATGATAATAATGATAATGAAATTGATATATTTCCCTTCTTTTTACCAGGGCAATTTGTCTTCTAAGCAGCAAAAACCACCCCAGGACCAGGAGGATTGGCAGTTCCAGCTGCTGCTGCTGCTTCTGCCTGTTTCTCCACCATATTAACATGCTTTTGCCCTGCCAGATGGTAAGCAAAGACTGTCTGGCTATTAACCACCACATTGCATACTGTGCACACACTCACTGCATCAGCTGCCACCCCACCTTCCATCAGTTTCCTCCTCTTTGTTTCTAGAACGTCCCCAGGCCCCAAAGAAGGGGCTCCCTTCTTTTTACTCTCTTGCACACGAACAGCCTTGCCCTTGTCAGCTGCTGGGTTTTCTTTTGGCCCAATCATGGGATCCTTTGCTGTTAGGGCACTGGCTTGTGCCTTTGATTCTTCCAGTTTCTCCAGGTTCTTCTTGTGTTTTTTTCCCAATTTGTGATTGTCCAAGACATCCTTGCTGTTACAGTCAATCTTGCAGATTTCACACCAGGCAGACTGCACAATTTTGGTTTTCTTTACACCCTCCCTCCAGTTGCCATTCACAGCAGGGCAATGAGTCTTTGGCTTGATCCAACCAAGGAGATTGGGATATGCTGCAAGCAACGTCTGTGCCCCGTTCAGTCTAAAGGTAGCCTGCATAGTGTTACCAGCAAAGGAGGACTTCAGTAAAGCCACAAACCTAGCCACCCGAAGGTCGATAAACACAATTGAAGTGAAATTCAATTCCACCCAAAAATACAAAGCAGAAAACTGACAAAGTCCAGGTTCAAGAGACAGTTACTTCATAATGAAGCTGATCAATATGTAAGGGGGAAACAGTTAGAAATCCACAGCCATAAGATTCCAATGACATTGCTATACAAATTATGAACGGCAATACATCTCTGTTATTGCACAAACTCAGACATGTTCTCAGAAACTAAGACTGCTTAGAAGTTCGATATAATTGAGAAGGAAGTCAATAATCCAGAAAGGCAAGTATAGACTGGTAATAGAACCCAAGAATTCCATTAATTGATCAATAAAAATGGAAAAGAAATACCAATTGTATTTCAAGGAATTTTTTTTTTTTCCCATCTGCAATAGCTTAACAAAAATACCACTAACTCATCCTCTAAGAAGACAATATAGGAAGAAAGATAAAGATGATGATGTCAGCAAGGACTCCGTTTGCGATTAACACACTTAAACTAGAAGAGCTGAGAACCTACTTTGCATCTCAGTCAAGTCACCAACCCAATGTATTCACACCTTTTGTTCACCACCATTTGTTAGGAAGGCCAACTCAATTTGAAGATAAAATTTAATAGGTAATTTTTTTTTTGCAGAAGCACGTAAAATTATCAAACAAAATGCAAAACCAGCATAATCTAGCTCGGCAGCATCAGGAACAGTTCCAAGGCAAGCAGGAAATACTCCAAGGCGATGAACATATTGATGGAAGAACAGTTTATGCATCTGCTGCTTATGCTGCAGACAAAGCACACTTCCGCTACAAGGTTAGTCATATAGAAAACCTCTAGCATCTTCATAGACAACTCTCTTTTTCTCTTCCATTTGTTTGCAATGTTCTGATCACAGGCCAGGACTGTCAATCAAACAGATTTATAAGAAGCCTTCATTCTACATCTAACATAGATTGATATCCCAAGGCAGATCTGTATCTTGAGCATTTAAAACTCCATGAGATATGGGAAAGTCCCACTTCCTTAAGAATCTACAACACCAATATGTCCTGTAAACATCCATAGATCCAACATAACCAAAGGCCAGAGAGAGGAAGCCCACAACCCCAGCCCTCAGAAACCGGCCTCGCAGGAAGAAATTTCAGAATGATCTCTGTAATTACTTATCTAGGGGGCTTAAATGAAAAGTTGATAAAGATGTGTGACAACACTACTTCACGGAAATATTTTTATAACATTCCTTGTTAATGTTCATAGAATATCTCCATTTTCAGCCATTAGTTTGGAGAACAAGGCCATCTCTATAATGTGAAAGAGTTCGTAAATCATTGCTAATGATAGGATTAAATGATGTTACTGGTAAATACATGAAAATCTCCATGGGCAAGCCTACTAAATACCATGGAATTGATTGTTGTTGCCAAGGCTACAAAATCAATATAGATAAACAGAGGGTTCAAAATGCTGCCTTAAATGCAACTTGAGCCAAAGTTCATATTGTGGCAGAAGATTCACATTTCACAAGAGGTAGATTTAAGCAAATGAATCTCCGTTCACTAGATGATCACCCCACTAGCTGGTATATAGAATTAATACTTGTATTAGCAAAAAGAAATGGCTCAAAAAATATTTAATGTGAGCCAATTTCCCAAACACTTTGGATGAAAGAACTTGATGTGTCTGAGATATTAATTACTGGATGCTCCTAATAATGCTTCTAAGATGTTATACAATTTTCTTCAGGACAACTTGTTTGGGATAACTATCACCCAAGACAATTAACAAATTGTGATTCCCTACAACAACAACCATTTAAAGACTCAACGGTGTCAAATGATTGCACCAGTTGGGGCTATGGAAGTTGTATTAGGACTGAATTGACCAGCACAAGCTAGAAATCAAGGGCCATAGTAAGGAAGTTCAACTGCTGCAACAGGAAGCATAATAAAGAAAAAAAGAAAGAAAGTAAATTGGTATTAGACGTGAGATGTGTCTTAGTCAAGTATAATATTATAATGTCTAGTGATTTTTCTGCACAAACTACACAACTGCAAACACTACATCAAATTCGAGGTAATGTCATCATAGTGAAATTAAAGTTCAGTAGGAATTTGTTCACTCCGATAGCCTTCTTACCCTCCTTCCCCTTGCTGTGCTCATTTTTCTTCTCATACATGGCTACCTTAAACCCATCAGACTTCCCTCCTCTAGCCTATTCCTCCCCTCTACTGTGGAATGGGTCACAATTCAAACCCCCAACACCTTGCTTTCGCCCAATGGGCTTAACCAATCTGATCCTTAGCAATCCTCCACCACCATGCATAGCTCCAGTGACCAATCCTTACCCACCACGCAAGCCTCCACCATCATACAAAACTCCACCACCATACAAAACCCAAACCCTCCACAACCATTCAAACCAAGGCCATTAGAACCACCCCGACCATGGAAACCATCATCCAGCCAAACAACCCACCACACCACCCTCTATCCCTCCTCTCCAGGGAATCCCTGAGCCACCCAAAACATGGTCTGGTCTTTTCCTTGGCTCTTCATTTAAAGAAAAAGAATTCAAGCTCAAGTTCGTTCCTCCTACCTACCTCAAAGGCAAGCCTATTGCTTTTTTGCCCTCCAAAACAATAGTCAAGCTCTGCTAGCTAGTCAACTGCTGCTATAGGGTTCTTCCTCGGCAACGACCCCCTTTTTATGGCTATGAAGGCATCCCTCTCTCGCCAATGGAAGCACTGCAGAGATCTAAAATTCCATATGCTCAATAACGGAGTTTTTATTTTCACATTCAAAACCGTGGAAGATATGCACTTCACCATTGACAGAGGTCCCTGGTTTGTACTTCGAAGACCCTTAATTCTTCAACCTTAGACACCATCAGTCCAGATTCAACCTGATATTCATCGGTCTTTGCCATTGTGAGTTACCTTCCCTAAACTCCCACTGCACTTGTGGTCAGAAAAAGGGCTGAGCATCATTGGAAGTCTTATTGGGAAACCCCCATACTCTGATGTCTGAACAAAAGCAATGGATCACCTCTCTTACGCAAGAATTCTCATCGACGTTCCAGCAGATTTCAGCTTTAATCTGTTAATCTCCATCCTCCCAGAAAATGGGGTGATCTTTAAGCAAGATGTTCATTTCGAATGGCTACCACCGAGATGTCTATGTTGTAATTGCTTCGGGCATATTGATCAGGAATGTCCAAATTCTCTAATGAAAAATCAATCTATCAAAAAGATGGAATCTATCTCTAAAGCTCCAAGTGAAGAGACCTTGTTAGTGACAGTGCTGCTCTCAAATCCAATGAAGATGATACAACTTCTCTTGTAAGTCTAGACAAGATTGATGTAAACTTAGCCCAGGGAATTTTAGATACATCTCTTACATCAAGAAATTCATTTGGCCAAGGAAATGTTGACCAGCCTATCCAGGTGGCCGGAACTCTATTGTTGTCCGCAAGAGACCTCCATGACAGTCCTCCACAGCTAGCAGAAAATCACCCTGCCTGTTCTACGTATAACTGCCCCTTGATTCATGCTCCTTCCAGGTTTGTTACCAAAAATGCGTTTTCTTTATTGGCAGATTTGGATCCCTTGATTTTAGGGATGGAACCACCTCTTTCGAATTTAAATTTAAACCATTCCATCGAATTTAAATTTAAACCATTCCTTAACATTTACTAATCCCTCCTCCTTGTCCAACGTTTCCACCCATTTGCAATCCCTACTTTCTAGAAATTAACCCCTACTCAACCTCCTCTTGAGCTGGACCAGTCCTTATCTATCTCCTTGAATCAAGGGCTTGACCGGACCATGACCAATTCAAATAAATAGCACTTTATTCCCATTAGTTTGGAACCTCACTTTTTAGCTAACATGCATATCATCACCCAACCATCCATTGCAGCACAATACTTGCCTATTTCTACTCCCAATCAAGCCCATCCCAACCCTTGTCCTACTCACAGTCACTACCCAATCCCACTTAGAGAACAAAACTCAACCGATCCTATCTCATCCTTATCCTCCTCTCCCAAAACTTACCAAACTAAAGCTAACCACCCATTCCACGAACAATTCTCACCAAAACCAAACCCACACTAACCCATCCCACCCAAACCAATCCCACCATAACCTAACCCACCAGAACCAATCTCAACTAGACCAAACCTACAATATCCATCCCAACCTGAACCAAACTCAACTAGACCAAACCTACAATACCCCTCCCCACCCGAACCAAACTCAACCTACCCCTACCCACACAAATCCAGACCTCTCCCCTCTCTCATCCCCCTACCTCTAGACCGGAGCTCCCCTCTACCACCTCTGCTTTGCATGGGCCATTGCTATGCTCCATCCTCCCCCACTCCCCTCCTCCTTCAATCCCTTGTGACCCCCACTCCCCCTATCCCTATTCCCCCTACTTTTCCTTCCCGAGCAACAACTTCCTGCCCTGGATCCCCCTATTGCTGATTCTTCCCTCTCCCAACCCCCTTCAACGATGATTGGGAAGGCTCCGTAATACCCCTCCCTCTTTTGGACACTCGAGTGAGACAATTTCCCCTTCTATCAAGGCTAATGCCCATTCCACACAGGTAAGGAACCCTCCCAGCATGTAAAGGTAAAAATGTAGTAGCCCTCTCAAATGGTAAAGGCCTTGGTGCTAAAAAGAAAAAGGACACCCACTAACTTTTTTCCTATACTAGGATTTGGGCTTTCTCTTTTATGTTTTTAGGTAATGCAATCGATCTTATGTTGGCATATAAGAAGATTGAATGATCCTTCAAAAGAGGAAAAAGTTCAGAATTGTCCGTGGCTCCAACGTTTCTGCATCTGCATTGTTTTGGAAACGAAGATAGAGGATAATGCTATTGCAATTAGCTCTTCCACTGCACCATCATGGGACTTTCAGAATAACTACTTTTATCATCAAAATGGTCACATTTGGTGTTTATGGAACACAGGTAAAATTTCTGTTACATTGTTTTGACTTCAGATCAATTCATGCACTTTAGAATTGTTGTTTGCAAGCAAATCGATCTTTTCATCTCACTGCGATGTATGCCTCAAATTCCATGGTTGATAGAATTAATCTTTGATCATCTCTGTTAGTCATTTCTAATCAAGTAAGGAATAATAATTGGTGTATTGCAGGCGATTTTAATACCGTGCTTGCTGCCCATGAAAAAGTTGGGGGTTTTGTTAATGACAATGCTGTAATGACTTTACCTCTTGTATTAGTTCCATTAATGTAACTGACCTAAGGTGGTATTGTTTTGAGTTTACTTGGACTAATAGAAGACTTGCTGGTTCTAGGACTTCTTGTAAATTAGATCGTGTGTTTGTTAATGAAAGTTGGCTTTCTGGTTTCCCAAGTTCCTAGGTTTCTTTTGAACCCCAGGGTATTTCTGATCATAGCCCGGCTGTAATCACAATTGCTCCATATATCTCATTCAGTCCAAAGCCTTTTAAATTCTTTGACATGTGGCCTCCCATAATGATTTCTTGGATCTTGTGAATCAAGCTTGGAGCTCCCCATTTAAGGATAAATCCTGCCCTCTTACAATTTTTGCTCAAAAGCTGAAATATGTCAAGCTTGCCTTGAAATCCTCAAACAAGAGCACTTTTGGTAACATCTCTCAAGGGGTTGAAGATTGTAGGGCTTTCCTTTCTGATGCCCAAACTAGACTTCAAGCTGACCCTCATAATTTGTCCTAAGCTGAGAAGGAGAAAGAATTGTCCTCTAGATTAGGCTCCCTTCTTCGTCAAGAAGAGGTTTTGTAAGAAAAAACCCAGGATCAAATGGTTGACTCTTGGTGAGTCAAATGCTGCATTTTTCATAAATCTATTAGGACTAGACATAGTCATAATTCAATTCAATGTCTAAGAAATTATAAGGGTGATCTTTCTTCTAACTCGAATGAGATTAAATCAGCTTTTGTCAATCATTTCTCCAATCTTTTCAACCCTTCCATTCTCCCTCCACTTGCTCGAATTTCTGAGATTTTGCAGTTTTCAAAGGCCCCTCCTGACTATAGAAGAGTGCTATCCTCAATCCCATTTGATGAAGAGATTCTCTTGGCTATCAAATCCAATAAACCTGAGAAATCCCCTAGTCCTGATGGGTTCAGTTTTGGTTTCTTTTTAACTACTTGGGTCATGGTAAAGGATGATCTGGTTTCTTTTACCTCCCCAAAAGATTTATGGGATTAACCAGACTTTTCATTGCCTTGTCCCCAAACTTGCGGGGGTTGATCATGTTTCCTCTTTTTTTCCCATCTCTCTTGCAAACTTTCTTTATAAGTTTATTGCAAATAGGCTTAAGACAGTTATTAATGATCTTATGAGATATAATCAGGCTACATTCATTCCAGGGATAAACATTTCCGACAACATCTTGTTGTGCCATGAAATCATCAGATGCTTCGATAGGAAAAACCAACACCCTTTTGTTCTCCTCAAGCTGGATATCCCCGAGACTTTTGACTCCATTAGATGAGAATATATTCATCAGATCCTTAAGAGAACGGATTTGCCCCCAAATTTCATTCATTGGAATCATTGTTTCATTTCCTCTCCTCGTTTTTCCGTCTTTGTTAATGGGTCTCCTCATGGTTACTTCAATTCAAAATTTGGTACCCATCAGGGTTGCCCCATATCCCCATTGCTTTTCTCTATTGCGATGGAAGGTCTCTCCAAAATCCTCTCAATCAAAACTGAGAAAAATTCCATTCACCCCATCTCTAAGGGTAAGGCTTTGAAGATCTCCCATCTCTCCTTTGTCGATGATCTCAAGATTTTTGAGAAAGCAAACCTTTAATCTATAATCAGCATATTTGAAGCCCTTAATCCAATAAAGTTTTTATCTTTCTTTGGAGGAGTCTTGGAGCCCTTTGAAGACTCAATTAAGGGGCATCTTAGGCTTCCCTGAAGGTCATCTTCTTGTTACCTATTTGAGCTTGCCTTTGATCTCTTCCAAGCTTTCTGCCCATCACTGTTCCCCCATTCTTGATAGGCTTCGTAAGAGACTCTAACTTTGGAAGAGCAAATTATTCTCCTTTGCAGGTCACTTAGAACTAATTAGATCTGTTATGCAAACCACACATATCTACTGGTCAGGGATTTTCGGCCTTCCAACTGCTATCTCTTCCAAAATTGAATCTCTTACGTCATCTTTTCTTTGGTAGGGTTGTGAAAGCACTCATTTTCTTCATCCTTTTAGTTGGGAAAGGTATATCTTCCCAAAATGAGGGGGTCTTGGTTTCCGTGAGTTACGGATGCTAATATTGTTGGTATTATAAACTCATCAGGAATAAAAAAAAATAATAAGAAAAGAAAATTGATGATGGTTCTAATACTTATCTTTGGCTTGATAATTAACACACTTATGGGGTTCTAATTGCCAAATATGGGGATAAAATTAGATATGATATGGGATCTCATAGCAAAGGTGTCATTAGAGATAATGGTGTTTGGGACCCTGGACCCGGTATTTCTAATGCTCTAATTGAGATGTGGAACAAATTACCGAGTATCCGGCTGAGACCTTGAGGGAGTGGGGATGTTGTCCAATGGATGGCAAACTCCTCATGTTGCTTTACTCAAGATTCTGCCTGGAACCTGATTCGTTGTATTAATGTGATTGTTCCATGGTATAGAATTGTTTGGTTCTCCTTTGCGATTCCAAGACATTCTTTTACAACTTGGAGAACAATGACCAACTATCTTCCTATCTAGGACTTTCTTAGGCATAGAAATATTTCTATCACTAATGTTGCTTATGTTGGAATTCCTTTCACAGCCTTAAGCATTTGTTCTTTGAATGTCCTTTCTCAAAATCGATTTGGGGAAGTATTGCCCGGAAGCTCTCGTCAGCTCCCAGAATTATTCTTCCATTTGAATGAGAATGAAGATGGATCTTGAGTTGTCTTTAATGGTACAACTTCATGCCACTCTCTTGGAAAGTTGGCTTTGGTGCAGCATTATATCACATTTGGTGGGAAAGAAACAGAAGTAGATGGGCATCCACATCGTGGACTCTAGAAAAAATTCGGGACGCTATCACTTTTGAGGTGAGAAATAAAATTCTTCACAATTGTGCTGATTGCCTTGATACAAGCAAAAATAAATATTTGACATCATCTTGGGACCTTCTGTTATTCTCGCCCCCTCCTTAATTTTGATGAATCATCTCTTTCCATGTTTTGGATCCCCTTTCCCCCTTTTTGTTGTATCATCTGATCGGGTTACAATTATACATGATATTGTTGTTTAATTATTTATTTTTATTTTTAATTATTTATTTTTATTTTTAATTATTTATTTTTATTCGATGCCATCATTTAATTGATTCAGTTTTGCTATTTTATTGTTTTGCAAGGTTTCAAGTGTAGAATCGGTTTTTCCACGAAAAATTAAAAAAGAAGGAAAGAGAGACGATTTTTCTCTCTCTCCTTCTACTTTCTCTTACCCTTCTCCTCTTTTCCTACTTTCTCTCGTCCTTCTCTCTCTCCTTGTCCAAATGAGAACAGGATCCTAATCTCTCCTAATCTCTCTCACTTTCCTATATCGTCCCACACATCCCACGTAATACATCTATTCTCTCCTATTTTCTCCCTTCTCCCTTACAATCTCTCCCATCTCATGGTTCTCTCTCACCCACCGAATACCTCTCTCTCCTCCTTGATCTCATCTCACGCCCCCTTGCTTCTCTTCCCTAGACCAAATCTCTCTCACTCATGGTTCTTCCTTATTTTTCCTCCCTCTCCTAGAATTTCTCCCTCTTTTGCTCCCTTCTCATGGTCTCTCTCTTTGTCCTAATCAGCCCCTAACTTCTCTCTTTCTCTCATGTTTCTCTCTCCCCTGTAATTCCTCTCTCCCAATTATCTCTCTTATCTACATGGTTTCCCCATACCCACAATTTTTATCTCTCACTCACAACTCCATCTCCTCCCACAACTCCCACTCACGCCATCTCTCTTTTGGTCTTTCACACATTCCTTATTTAAGGAGTGCTTCTCCATTGTTTGTGGGCTGGTTTTTTCTCCCTTTTTCACGGTTATCCCTTCTTCTAGACGGATTTCCCTGGACAGCATTGCATAGAGATCATTGCCATCGACCAAGATTCCATCACCACCATCACATCGTGCCGCAATACCTCTGAATCCCTTCACCTGTGTTCGAGACTCCATGGAAGAACAACATCGTTGCTTCCCTTTGCTGATTCACACCATGAGCGGCTAAGTTCCCTTTGTCTTTAAGTGTAGATGAACCATACATTATTGTTATTTAATTTTTGGTTTAAGCATACTTAATTGTTTGATGTTGAGGCTCCATCCCTTTGTGGATGATTTCAATTGAGTTATTTAGTTTAGAGAATGTACTTCTATGATTCATATTTTCTACTCAAACAATAGTTTTTATCGAAATTTCAGTTGTATCGATGATAGTCTTTAACTAACCAAACTAAGCATGCTAAGCGTATGCGAAAGACGATAGTGCTCAGCAAGATAGGTTATACCTAAAATGAACCAGAATTATCATTTTGTGGTTGCATTAGACTTTTAATTTTAATGAACCGGAGTATGCGCCAAAGTTAAATAATCATGTCAATGGGGGTTCGAAACCTAAAGGCTGTTCTTCTCATAAATTCTCACTTTTGTTAATTAGTCGTTAATTTAGTCTTAACTTTGCAATTTGATTTTCAAAATAACATTCACACCAATTTCAGTAAACTTAAAGTCTTTGAGTTCTCTATGGCTTCGACCCCTTTCTTATCATTATTTCATAGTTTAGTTAGGGTTTTATTTTGATTTGTTCAAGACAACGATCATCATCAGTTTGGATTTGTCTTGTTTCTGTCCTCCCCTCCCCCCCCCACCCACCTCCCTCTATTTTTGGGTTTCCTAGCTTGTTCCTTCCTAGGGATGGCTTGTTTA
Source organism: Macadamia integrifolia (assembly GCF_013358625.1). Taxonomy (NCBI): domain Eukaryota; kingdom Viridiplantae; phylum Streptophyta; class Magnoliopsida; order Proteales; family Proteaceae; genus Macadamia; species Macadamia integrifolia. The sequence goes on along the minus strand of NC_056561.1, from coordinate 26,211,815 downwards.
GTCCCTCGCCTGTTGGGCTGGCTTTTGGTGGGTAGGGCCTTTGCTTAGCCAGTTTAGGCTTTGTTTGTTGTATTTGATTTTCATTTGCTTTAATATATTTTTCATTCACCCAAAAAAAAAATTCAGTAGATGGTGATGGAAAAATGACGGCATCAGAAAATGACAACATATGATTAAATTCGCCAAATATAGCTATGCACAAGATAGGGCTGCAGGAGCCAGATCAAGACGACATTGACGGTCTTAATGAAGTTCCCTGTTGAAAGATCTATGACGCATACTAAGGAAAATTGTAAAAAAACATTTTAACAACTGATTTTTAATTTAATTAGAATTAAACTACACAAGAGCTGCAAACACTACATTATCATTTTCCCACCTACATGATTGCCTACCTCATATGGCATATTTCCAATCTCAGATGTCCCTGGATTGCTCTGCATTATTGTAGTGGTGGGGAAATTAAAGTCAATCCTTGACTCTTCTTGTTTCTTCAGATTACTCTTGTGCTTCTTTCCCAAAATATGTTGATAATAGACATCTTTGGAATTACATTCTATCTTGCAAACCTCACAACAAATGGCCTGCATAACATTTGGTTTTGTTAGGAATATCTTTGTGGGATCATTTGCAGAAGGATGATTCCAGTTGTTCCAGACCATGGGAGTCAAACTTGTGGGCACCTCTGGCTCCTTGTTCAGAGATTTTATGGCCTTCAGTAGAATCACAAGTGATTAATTATGGAACAACCAAAGAAAATACAACATAAACACAAAGTCACCAAACCAAATTTTGTAAGTGAGAGGATAAAAGAGTAAGGCTAGTACATGCAACACATACACAATTAAATAAATAATTGGGGGGAGGGGAGGGGGGGGGGGGGGGGGGGGGGGGGGGGGGGCACACATGCAAATAAACAATTATACATTTAGACACCTGGGACTAGAAAAGCGCATGGAAGCATTGTATTGTATAAATGCATTAATGCTGGCAATGATGTATCATAATCAACTAGATATGTGCATAATGTCTAAACATAGGTCTGTCAATGAGCCAATCCTAAAGCCTGGGTAGTTCACCAAACAAGCCTGGCCTGAGCTGGAAGTTGGGTTAGCTTCGGACTGTGGGTGTATAAAGGCCCCTAAATTTTGGATAAAATGAATCAAAATTAAAATTGGACAGAAAATTAGAAAGCTGAGAAAACTGCAGATTCATAAACCTAGGCAATGCTATGCAAAGCTTCCCTCAACTCCAGAACGAAGCTTCCATCAACTCCACAAGGCATGCGGAAAAAAAGCAAGGTCCACACATTTATGCCACCAGGCAGTAATGGGGTCTAGTGATGTGCACACACAGAATAGATATGAATGCATGTTGCTGATTATTTACAACAACAACATCCAAAACCTTATCCCAACTTAATGGGGTTGGCTACATGGAGATTCCAAGCAAGGACTATGATAAGGTACCGGCTGTCTATTTGACGTACCATATGGATCGGTCAAACCAATGCGTCCTACATGCATTAATTTATGAAAGGAGGAATGAGATAATGAATTCTTGAAAGCCCCGCTGAGCACAAAAACATAAGATATCAAAAGTCTGCAAAATAAGAAAATCTCTTTACATTTTTATATCTACCTATATTTCGATCCATGACCATAGTTTTTAAGGCGGTAAAGTGACGAAGGCGTTTGAGGGTCTTTCAGAGTGCCTTAGCGATAAGGCGGGCATAAAGTGTCGCCTTATTAACTAAAGTGTTCCTGTGTAATTCTTTTATAAAACCAATCTATTTAGTTCAAATCCTAGTTGAATCCTATTACTCATATGCTAAATAAAAATTAAAGGTTCATATTCATACCAATGTAAGATATGCATCAAGAAAACAAATCAATAAAGTGAATAAACTAAATTCATCTTCATCAATCATCAATCATCAATCGTCAATCATCATAACATATTAACATATAATATAAATACATAATTATGAAACAAAATTATAAATATAAAGAAAAGAAGACATAAAATATACAAGTATTTATTATACTTATCTCTATGATGCCAGATCAAAGTGTGTGTGTGTGTGTGTGTGTGTGTGTGTTTTAAAGGGAGTAGAGGCTGGCCGCTATCATTAACTATTTCTAGTCTAAATATAACCAATTAGGCACTTCTTATCTTCTTGAAAAGTGAAAACAATACTTAAGCAAAATTGCAAAAAGCCTATTATAAGCTAGAAGCCTGAATACAATTATTATCACTAAAAGTCTAAAGCAAAATTAAAAATAAAGAAGGAAGAAGAAGGGAGAAACAGTAACTCGTAAGACTCACAAAAAAAAAACTGTTAAAGACTTGAGAGTCGTTACATGAGAGTTGTACGACTGTAACGACTCTCAAAGTCTCACCAAAGGAAGGAAAAAAAAAACTGTTAAAGACTTGAGAGTTGACTGTAACGACTCTCAAGTCTCACCGTATGGCATATGATGAAGATGAAAAAAGAAGGAAGAAGGGAGAAGAAAGGAGAAAAAAAAAAAAAGCGCACAAAGAAGATAAGAAAAATCAGAAAATAGAAAAATAAACAATAACATATTACATACCTGGAGAGAGTGGAAGGAACCTTCGTCGGAAGTCGTCAAAGGCTGCCGGAAGAGAATAATAGTCACCGGAGAAGAATCGAAGGAGGAGGGACGAGGGAGTGAGGGACCTCACCGTCGGCTTTGGGGTTTTGCGATTTGGAGTGGAGACAAAGAGAGATGCAATTTGGGGTTTTGTCTTTTAAGTTATAAAGTTTTTTATCCAATGCATCACATGGGCATCAAAACTTATATACCTGCCAATGAGAAAATTTAATTTGGAATCTTCATCAAGCAATTTTAAAACTGTTTAAAAAAAAAAAAAAAAACACAAAAGGCAACCGCGTTTGTCATAAGTCGTCATAAGGCATCACTTAAGACACTTTATAGCACCTTATGCTATAAGGCGACCGCCATAGCCACTTCACGTAAGGCAGAGCGTTGCCTTATCGTCTCTAGACCGCATCAGTGCGACGCCTTGCCAACCCCTTAAAAACTATGTCCATGACCCAATGCCCATCTAAGAGAACTACATAATTCAACATTTCCCAAGTAAGAAGGAGTGATTGGATTCAGACTGAAAGAAATAAAAGAGCTAGAGGCGGGGCTAAAATGACCATAAGCGAAGTGGTAAGGAATGACATGCTTAGTCTTAGTCTTGTCCCAAGTATGACCTCAGATAGAGCCTATTGGAGGGCAAGGATCTATGTAGCCAACCCCATATAGCTTTGACTATCCTGACTTGTTAGGCTGTGCACCTCTTTCCCCTTACTCTCTTCTCATTTTTTTACTCTCATCTTCATTTTCTTATATCTCCACCCTTTTTTCTCTTCCTTCACCTCTTTTGTTTGGAATTTTTCGTATTTTGTTTTCTTAAAAGATTTTATTTCGTTTAAAACACTCCAAACCAAGGATTTAGTTATCGGTATCGGCCAATACCGACCTGGATCTGGATCGGATTGGTCACTTTTCTCCTTACTTTTAAAAAGAAAGTACATTTTCTTTACGGTTTTACCCCTGAAACAATATTGATAACCAATCTAGATTGGTCAAGTATCGGTGTCAACCGGGGCCGATACTGATATTGACGTACCATATACGAGAGAGAATGTTGCTGATTATTTACCACTCAAAAATATGCATACAAGTTCCCACTTCAACAACCCTCTACTATGTGGTAAGTTTCAACAAAAATGCAGTTTGCCACATGACAAAAAAAAAAAAAAAAAAAAGGCAACAATTATGACTCTGAATTGCCAGAAAAGGTGTTGAGAGTGTTATTATTATGTTATAGTTGTTAAAAGTATAGCTTGGGTACTCATCTGAGTTGTTAAGGGTTTCAGGTAATGACTTAAGTTGAGGGTTGTCTATCCTTGTTTTTATAACTTTAATAAAAATAATTAGGGTCTCACGATTTGGCCATCTAATCAAAATCTTGAGCCCTCTTTCCTTGGCTTGCAATACTACTACTCTTCTCTTCTTTTCTTTTCTACTTCTCATTCTCTCCTCCTTTCTAGAGAGTGGACCTTGGTGCAACGGTAAGGTTGCTCCATTGTGACCAAGTGGTCACAGGTTCGAGTCAGGAAACAGCCACTCCGTGAAGCAGGATAAGGCTGCGTACATAATGGAGCTCCCCCCCCCCCTTTTTTTCCCTCTCCTCTTTCTCTCTCAATACTGGTGGCTTGTCTTTGATATTGTTTCATGGTACCTGAACAGCGCTATCAGTAAGTGCTACAACATTCTCTGTTCCCTGTTTTGAAACTAATCTTAAAAATTTTTCTTCTTTTGGTGAGAGCAGCCACCAATGCTTCAGCCCAAAATATGGCCGTTGGACCACCAAAATGGTCAAATGAAACCATGCACTGAAAACCGCCAGGTTAAGGTTGAAATCCGGATTATCTTCTTGAACCTTGGTCTTAACCTACCAAGAATTTAATGGCCTCGTGGTAATAGGCGTCAACACCGCTGACCTGCTAATTTGGCGACCAAGCTGTTAACTGCCAAGTCTTCTCCATGTAAAAGAAGAATAAACTAGTTAGTCACTCTTGATGACTATCTTTTTTGTATGAGATTTAGAGATATCTTCCTTTTTCTTTTGAAATTAGTTATCAATCTTGTTGAATCGGATGTATCTCCTATAAGGTTGAGTAGTTGAGCTCCTGATAAATTACCCACCCCCCTTAGGCTTCTCCACTAGTTCGTTTTGAGAAACCACATAGAAATTCCAGATGAAGTAGGCTACTGGAAGGCATATATTTTTTTACTACAGTAGAGGAACCAAAGTTCACCATTATCTTCTTCTGAACAGAAAGAAGAATCTTATTCGTGCTGGATCTACACAAGATATGCACTAAATGAAGAAAATACACTTACAACTAAGCTTTGGGAACTTTTAGAGCTAGGCAGGGATATCCTATGCTTCCATTGGGTGGTGTGATTATCAAACAAACAATTCCTACCAGAATCTATCTGACAAATGTTGATCAAGGATGGCCACTGAGAAGGATGATTCCGTGAAACCAAAAATCTGACTTAACTCATTCATTTCCAAACTCACTCGTTGATGTCCCTAGCAGTCAACGCACAATCAGTAGAACTATTCCATCTGGTGTACAGTTACTCATTACGACTGCCCTGCAATTCTCACTTGCACACAATCACAGTCTCTGCTGAAAATCCTCACTGTTGGCACACACACATTCACAGCTCCGGCGTTCACAAAAAAATGCATTCATACAATCTGTACACACACAGCCTCTCAATCAGTGGCTTACAGCGAACTATACTGCACATAATCTGTCTTCTTTGTGAAGACTACTACTAACTACTTGCCTTCTTGCGAAGGGCTTTTGATGTTGTTGCTGTTGCTATGATTTGTTTTGCGGTTGATATTCTACACCGCTTATTGCTCATTTTCTGGTTTATTCGACAGGAAGATTTTTTTTTCTATTGTTGCTACTAATGACAACTATATATTTTCAAGACTGATTCTGCTTTTATTATCTATTCTTGTGGTTTCAAGGTGGAGTCTTTTGAGATATATATATATATATATATAAGCATGTACTCATATATATATATATATATATATAAAAGCATGTACTCATGTTTCGCAGCTAATCTTTCACTTGACAAAAATATCCTCCTCAATATATCTTTACATACTTAAAAATCTACGATTCGAGTTTTTGAAAAGGTCAATTAGGTAAATACATTTCCCTTTTATACTGTAAAAAAACAAAATAACTTTCTAGATTCTCTCTCCTCTATAGCTTTCCTAATTTCATTTAGTTCTTCCTTTTTATGAAACTAAACTAATTCCGTCACCTATATTTACACCAAAAAGAGAAAATCCCTATTATCTAGATTCACTCTCCTCAATTGCTTTCCTAATTTAAAGGAAATCTATATTTTCTAGATTCTCTCTCCTCTATTGCTACTCTTTTCTCTCTCTCTCTCTCACGTCCCTCCAGCTTTTGCTATTTTTTACTACCTTCTGTTTTTCAATCTATAACTAAATATTAGTTTCTTCATTTTCATTTAAAAAATTAACTTCTTGAAAGAAAATCCTTATTCTCTCTCACTATCTCTCTCTAGTTTGTTTGTTTCCCATTTTGATATTTTTTTGCTACCTTATTTTTATTTTTATTTTTATTTTTTTTAACAAAAATAACTTCTTTATTTTTCTCACACCCTCCACTCCCATCTCTCCTAATTTGAAGGGAATTTATATTTTCTAGACTCTCTCTTCTCTATTGCTTTCCTAATTTCATCTAGTTGTTCATTTACATCATCCACTCTTATAGTCCTCCATTTTGCTATTTTTTTGCTATCTTTTTTTTTTTTTTTTAAATTAAAAATAACGTCTTTATTCGTCTCACACCCTCCACTCTCATCTCTCCTCAATTGCTTTCATAATTTAAATAAAATCTTATAATTAAATATTTAGTTTCTCTATTTCTCTATTTCTTTTAAGTAACTTAAAGGAAATCTATTTTTTTTTTTATCAATAATGCTTTCCTAATTTCGTTTAGTTCTTTTTTCTTATGAAACTAAACTAATTCCGTCAATCTATATTTACACCAAAAATAGAGAATCCCTATTTTCTAGATTCTCTCTCCTCCATTGCTTTCCTAATCGATCTCTCTTCTCTCCTTTTCTTTCATCGTCTTCTTTTCCTCATTTGCTTTGCTTCTGTTTGCTTCATTTTTCTTTGAAATCTAAGTGGTATGAATACAGACACCTACAATTACTGTATGATTTGGTTCCCTAAGTGTTGTGTTTTTCTTTATTTCTCTCCATTTTCTTTTGAATGCTCTTCTGTTGGTCTGTTGAATCATAAAGTATGGATTTGTTTCATTTATTTTTTGATGTTTAAGCGTTAATTGATTAAAAATTCACAAGTGTAAAAAAAAAAAACTAAAATTTCCTTTGATTTGTGCTTGTAAACTGATTCACTATGCTTTTGAACTTACAATTGCGGGTTGAACAGTTAATAGTGTAGCTGAGTATTGATTATTGGTAGAAAACATTTTTTTGAACAAGTTGCTTAGCTTTTGTAGTATCCAAGGACCTTACTAATTATGAGAGTTAATGGATGAGAATAAGCTCAGGATCCGATTCATCACACATGTTGTGAATAATGTAATGAGAGATTGAAAACCATTTTGAACCCTTTTTTTTGGGCTGCACTAGTTACAATTGTTTTTTTGGGCAATGAATTATGATTGCAATAGTTACCTTAATTCCCTCTTATTGATTGCAGTCGGTTTTATTTTCTTTTATTATCTTGCTACTACGGTTGATTGCTTACAAGTAAGCCTCTGAATCCCCTTTTTTATAATGAAATTTGAGTAGTGAGTGCCTCTCTTCCTTGATAGATTCATGAATTTTCTCTCCCAACATAAGATCACACATGTAGGTTTGGTTAGTTTGTAGTACTTTTTCTCCATACGAGCATTTGCATGTATATTTTTACTAGTGTATATATATATGTGTGTGTGTGTGTGTGTGTATGTGTGTGTGTATACTCAAGCTTGAGGGAGAGTGTTAAAGACTACTCATGATAGGGGGAGTGTCCCTTTCGTGTTTCACGATTAGTTGTAGAGTTGTGTTAAAGTTAAGTTGTTCCAGTATTTACTTTATTCTAGTTATTTACTTGCCTTGTAATTAGACATATACTCTTAGCAGGTTTCCTACCAAGAGTCAATTACCATTGTTATAAGTATTGGGGAGAGATCGCGACGTGATATACTGAATCCTATCGTGGTCCATTGTTATCCTTTCTTCTTCCTTTGTCCTCCCTCTTTCCCTCTTCTCTCCTCTCTCTGTAGGTACTGGTTTCTTATTCCTGTTTTGTCACAATAGCACTTTGGCAAAGAATGATAAAAAACGTCAAGGGAAGAAATAAGAGTATCAAAAAATATCAATTTAGAGTTACATCAGGAAGATTGATAATTGAAGCTATTCACTTAGATCACTGATGAAAAATGTTCTAATAAAAGTAGAAATATTTTCACAAGGTCTTTGTTGGTATCAAGAAAGCATGCTATAGGGTGCCTAGAGAGATCATCTGGTGGGTTTGCAAATAAAAGTAAATATTTTCAAGCGGATTATATTGACAAAATTATGGATTACGCAACATAGAGCTGTAACTTGTAACTAATGTTAAAACTACTGGATGAGAAACAAGTGTGTCTCCAATAAAACGTGTATATACAAGGGATCAACATTAAGTGTGTCCCTCTCTTCATTAGTTATCAATTAGTTTAACCTAATAATAAGTTTTCTTTATCAAGGGACACTTCAAAATCAAAAGTTTTAAAGAAAAATAGGACAAATACCTGTGATAAAATTAAGATTCTTTAATAAAGAATTTAAGATTTTATGATATATAGATAACCCAAATTAACCGTTTCCATAATCTTGGTTCACTGATTAACAAGGACAAGATTGATTTTGGGTTGGATTGATTAAGGTAAGAAAAGCCTCTAGCATGTTGTGTCATCTACTATTCAAGTAAAGTGAATTCTACACGAGAGCTATAAGACAAGCAATGCTACAAGAATACGGAGCTAAACATAGGGGAATAAAGAAAAAAAAATCAAATAAAATGAATGTACTAGGGATAATGATTTCAACAAGGATGACTGGCAAGACACTGAAGGACAATTAAAAAAGAATGCATTCAAGGAATGTAAAGAGTAGCTATAGTTGGTGACAAGATGAGGGGAATTTTATTGAGATGGTTTGGCAAAATGCAACAAAAACCAGCAAGAGAAAGGCCTTAGATGACCGAGGTTGGAGCTTTCAAGGATTCATGTAGATGAAACTCCTAGTGAGTCGACCATAGCCAAGATCAAGCTGTTGAGATGGACCCTTTTTTTCTGTTTTGGTAAGAAGCTGTTGAGATGGACAGATGCGCCAAGCATAGGTAGGACAGAACCAGAAATACATGCATACAGTGGAACCTCAAGTGTTCTACTAAAAACAACATAAGGGAAGGTCAATTGACATATGCAAGGAAGAACAGGGAACACACCAATAAGGAGTGATATATTGCAAATTGGAAGCATTGAAATGACAGGGAGAAAGCCCCTGATAAAAATGACTGGAGTGGTAAGAAAGCTGTCACTAATTGTGAGCTGACAATTGGAAGTCGACTTTTTTTCGTATACATTACAGTTGTAAGTAGCGGTGAGTAATTATTTCTTGGTTTCCCAACATTCTACCTCATATGGCTGCTATAAAATCTGTTTAATAAAGTTCTCCACCCCCCCTCCCCAGTTTAGTGGAATGTAGCAATCACAAGACAAAAGAATTACCCATTTAGGCTAGTAAAATCTAGAAACCACAATGCAAATCCTAGTAACTTCAACTGCTAAGCAATGATTTAGCACTAATATATATTTGTTTGTAAGTATGAAGCTGTTAAAATATGTAATTAGGTGTTCGCAGGGGCACATTGGCCTTTTCCCCCTTCCACCTACCCTACCTAATGAGGGTCGGCTGAAAGGGCGCATTCTTGTAATTTTGGCTCTTCTTTGCTTGTTATAGATAAAGGGCTTGTGTGGTCACTAAGATTATTCAAGCATTACTCATGCTGTTAACATGGTATCAGAGGTAATTTTCTGGTCTAGGGTTTTCAGGCTTCTCTTTCTCTTCTTCCAAAAATCGCAAAGCCTCCATCCTCTCAACCTCCATCTTCTTTTTAACCTCCACCCTCTCCGCTTCCTTTGTCTCCCTAATTCTCCATGTGGCAGCACTAATGAGGTGATTCATATGAATCTAGTTGTTGTCCTACACATTACCTCAATGTTTTAAACCCAAAAACCTGAAAAAATCGATTAGGGTTCTTCCCTTCTTGGAGTTTGATTCTTCCTACTTTTAAAAACAAATCTCCACCTATTGAAGATTAAGTACAGCAAATTGGAAGGACTCATCATCACTTGCAACATTGAAGCCCATCTTCACCTACGATTCACCAAAAGTTAGGATTTTGGGGAGAAAACCCTGACCCCATTGATTTTGGGTTACCTCCCTCATAATCAGTTGATATTTGGTGGAGACCCTCTTCACCTCTACAGAGGAAATCGACCATCCATGTGGCCCTATCTGCCACGGTTGTGTGTGTGATCCTCATCCTCTTCAAAATTTAAGGTTTTCTCCTAAAACCCTGATATGCCTATCTCACCAGTTCTTCATCAAAATCAGATATATTTTGGAGGAGTGCTTCATTACCTTTACAAGGCAATTCAATCCAAATTTTGGCTCTTTCTAACAACTGGTTTGAAGATTTGGTATTTCTCCCATTCATTGTCAATTCTCCATACTATCATCATGTCTAAAGTAATTACTACAACCTTAGGATCTCATAGGCAAGGCCGCAATGAATACATGCCTTCTAATGATAGCTCTGTGAAATTGGAGAGGAACCAATTACCACATCTGGTCCAAATCTACCTACCTTACTATTGCTGGCAGAGGTCTCACTGCACACATCATAGGAAAATCATAGAAACCCTCTGAAGAGTGGTACCCCTCATGACAAAGGATCACTAATGACTCTCTGGTACTGTCTTTTTTTATCAATTCTATTCATCAGTCTATTTCTAGAGATTCTTATTGTTAGAAACTGCTTCTCAGATTTGGGTTGCTGCCAAGGAAACCTGTGCCCTATGGAAAAATAGGGAATGATGCTCAAGTATTTGATCTTCAAAAGAAAGTTCGTACCACTACTCTACAGGAACTCTCTGTGTCCAAATATTATAGTGAACCTCACAGTCTATGGTATGAGCTCGACCTATTTGTAGACTATCTCCCTACCAATGTTGAAGACATTACTACTTATACTAAGCATGTGGACAAAATCAGGGTGTATATTTTTTGGCTGGTTTGAATGTGAGTATGATCAGATTCGTGACTTAACACATCAGAGTATCATCATAACTCTATGCTTCCTCCTACTATGGAAAAGTCAACCCTACAGACTGGTTCCACTACTACTTCTAAGGGAGCAACTCATACTGGTGACACCACTAAGGAGGTTGTTAAATGTGAACACTAAAACAAGCCACACCATACCAAGGTTAATCAGGCTGAAACTGTTGACACACCACCTACAACTGATACTAGTCTCTCCTAGGAGGAACTTCAGGCTTTCAGGCGCATGCTCAAGGCTTCTAATTCGTCAACTCCTACCAATTCAACCCCTTCAGGTTCCAACTTTGCTCATTCAGGTATCTTGTTTGGTAGTCATGTGCATCAGTAGTCTGCAGACCTTGGATCATTGACTCCCCTACAACAGATCACACCAGTTCTTCCAGCTTATTCCAGCAATACTTACCCACTTCAGGCAGAGATAAAGTTAGGGTAGCAGATGGCACCCTATCCTATGTCTCTGGAAAGGGTTCTATTCAATGTTCTTTTATTACATTTTCTTCAGTTTTACATATCCCTAATTTTACTAGTAACCTACTATCCATTAGTAGCCTTACTAGGGACTTAAACTGTAAAGTAACATTTTTTTCCTTCTCACTGCATTTTTCAGGATCTGGCAATAGAGGAAGATGATTGGATGTGGTAAAGTGCAAAGTGGTCCCTATTTGCTTGATGATGGTTGTTGCCTTACAACTGTAGTATCTACTACCAGTCACCAACTACACTCTGTGTCCTCTAATCTGCAATAGTGGCACTGCTATTCAGGACACCCTCCACTTGGGATATTATCTATTTTATTTTCGTAATTAGTTAAGCAATGTACTAGGAATGATTTTTTGTGAAGCTTGCACTTTGGCTAAACAAACTCGTTTCAGTTATTTTCCATTGAATAGAAGTTCTTCAATTTTCCATTTGGTTACACTCTGTGTCCTCTAATGCACAGGGTCCGTCTCGTCGGCCATCTATTTCTAATAAACGATGGTTTGTGCCTTTCATTGATAGTCACTCTTGCACAACACAAAAGTGAGGTGTTCAGTTGTTTTCAAAGATTCCATAAGATGATTCAGACAGTTCAATGCTACTCTGAAGATTCTTCGTAGTGATAATGGTATAGAGTATATGGAGGGCCAATTTCAGAAATACCTAGTTGATCATGGGATTCTTCATCCGACTAGCTGTGTTAGTACTCCACCTCAGAATGGAGTGGCAAACACAATAACAGGCGCTTACTAGATGCCATGATGTTTTCCAAACAAGTTCCTCTAAGTATAGGAGTGATGTTGTCCTCACTGTTGCTTACTTGATCAACCACATGCTTACTCGAGTTCTGAATTCCCAGACTCCTGTTGATGTTCTTCAAGGGAATTCTTCCTTTCTGGTTCCTCCAAAAACCTTTGGGTGCGCCTGCTATGCTCGGGATCATCATCACCAGGGAAATTAGAACCTCGTAGCATTAAGTGTATCTTTCTGGGTTATTCTCCTACATAGAAAGAATACAAATATTACCATCCTCCTACAAGGTGTACTATAGTCACCATGGATGTTATGTTTTATGAATCCGTTGGCTACTACTCCTCGCCACCTCTTCAGGGGGAGTCTAGCATTGATAGTGAAGAGGTGACTCCGAATCAGCTTACTCCACCAGTGTATCCACCATCCTCTATTAAAGACCCTCATGCTCAAAAAGAGGGTGAGGAGATAGAGACTGATGTTCTAGCTCAAGGGGAGATGACTCTTATTCAATATATTATTAGAGAATTTTAGAGCCACGTTGATAATTTAACTCTTCAAGTGTATCATAGGGGTTACACTAGAAACACGCAACTTCAGACCACCACCACTACTGCAGCACCTTTGCGCATCCTCTCGCCAGCTCTGGATCCAAAGCCTACTAAGCCTAACATGTCATCAGGTACAATTCCTACTTCTGACCAACCTATTCCTCTTAGGAAAGGTAGTAGGACTTGTACTCAACATCCCATATCCACCCTTTCTCCATCCTATCATGCTTTTGTGTCCTCTCTTCCTTCTGTTCATGTTTCCTAGAATTAGTAGGAAGCATTTGCAGATGAAAAATGGAAGGCAGCAATGATGGAAGAAATGGGAGCCCTACAAAAGAATGATACATGGTAACTTATGACTCTTTCTCCTGGAAAAAGACCAGTTGGGTGTAAGTGGGTGTTCGTGGTAAAACAAAAAATAGATGGCTCGGTGGACAGGTACAAAGCTATGCTTACGGCTAAAGGGTTCACTCAGACATATGGAATCGACTGCTAGGAGACAATTGCACCGATTGCCAATTTGACTTCTGTGCAAGCTTTGCTCTCATGTGTTGTAAATCTAGGATGGGATCTCCAACAACTTGGTGTGAAGAATGCTTTCTTCCATAGAAAGCTCGATGAGGAAGTGCACATGGATATTCCAACAGGATTCTCCAATGAGGGAACTCAGGGCAAGGTCTATATATGGAAGCGTGCTCCCTATGGGTTGAAGCAGTCACCTCAAGCATGGTTTCATAGATTTCACAAGGCGATGACCTCTGTGGGTTATAAGCAAAGTAATGCTAACCATACATTGTTCATAAAAAGGTCGAGAGATAGAATTACTATGCTCATTGTCTATGTGGATGACAACGTCGTAATAAAAAATGATAATGCTGAGATTGGTCATCTCAAGGACTTTCTTAGTCAAGAGTTTGAAATAAAAGATCTCGGAACACTAAGGTATTTTTTTGGGATTAAAGTTACCCGGTCTTCAAAAGGCATCTTTCTTTCTCAAAAGAAGTGAGGCAGCATTGAAGACATGTACGAGGAAGAAAGAAAAAGAGAGGAGTCGACCAGGCCTAGTATTAAGGCCCACGATTTGGCTTTGATGGGGTTAATTAGTTTCTAATTCCAGTGTGAGTTTCTAATTTCAGTATCTAGTTAGTTTCTAAATTCAGTACTCTTTAATTCCTAGTTTCTATTCTCAGTTTCAGTAACTAGAAGATTTGATATTTTGCAAGCTTTCTATTTCAGTTTTAGCACCTATTTTAGTTTCTAAAGTTGTAAAACTCCATCAACGTTATAAATAAAAAGGAGGGCTCTCATATAGCCACGATTTTATGAAACAAAAAAAGAGCTTGCTGCTGCTTCCGCTATGTCTTTGCTGAGACTACCTTGTGTTTGATCAAGGCTTTGGGGCTCGTGTCTGATCTGGTCAACACTTTGCGCTGAGAAGCCCAAGTAGTTCCCTCTATCTTCTGATATTCTTAGTATTATTTTCTTCAGCCATCTCAGGTAAGTGATCTGGTCTTTTCTTAATTCTGGTTTTAAGAACCCCAGATTTCTCCTACCGACCCATCGCTGATCTGAGCAACCAGCCACCTGATGGCTTCCCTGTTTGGGTCGAGTGTTACCGCTGCTGAGAGGATGGTTCGATCCCAATTTTAGGATAATCAGACCTGGGAACTGTCTGTTAAGTCAAATCTCCCTAATCTGGTCGATATCAGCTTTAATCCAATTCTGCCCAGAATGTTGAATCGATTGTTCTGAGTGTTTGTGCATTATTTTGGTCACTATTCTCCCATGATTCAGTCTCAGATATTGGTGCATTAAGCCTTGATTTCCTGGTTACCATTCAGCTACAGGATTACTGAAATACTGAGATCAATATGGCTGATCCTTGTTTATTTATTTCAGTCTTGTTAGTATTCTGTTGTTAAGATATATGGTGATTGATTGGGTGTTCTTTGAGAGTATCCTGCTGTTTTGGAACTAGGTTGACTTGCTGATTCTAGTTATACATTAAGAAGTACACCTTTGATCTGTTATCTGAGACTAGTTTATTGGGTTGTCATCCTTCTGATACTCATACGGAAGCTAGTACCCGGCTCAAGGAAAAGAAAGGAGAACTGGTTGACAAAGGTCGTTACCAATGATTGGTATGAAAACTGATCTATCTCTCCCATACACGGCCTGATATTGTTGTGGATGTTAGTTTGGTGAGTCACTTTATGCATGATTCTTATTCCTCTCACATGGAGGCAGTTCTGCGTATTTTGAGATACTTGAAGTCATCTCCAAGAAAAGGAATCATTTTATCTCCTCATGATCATCTCAAAGTTGAAGCCTATACAGATGCTAATTGGGCTGGTTCACCTAATGGAAAATCCATCTCGGGTTATTATACCTTCATGGGTGGGAATCTTGTCACTTAGCACAGCAAGAAGAAGAATGTGGTGGATCCAATGTTAAAGTAGAGTTCTATGCTATGGCACAAGGGATTTGTGAGTTGTTGTGGTTACGCACACTATTAAATAATATTGGTGTATCTTTTCGCCTTCCAATGATGCTCTGTTGTGATAACAATGTTACTATCAGTATCACTCATAATCCAGTACAGCATGACCGTACTAAACATGTGGAGATCGACAAACACTTCATCAAACATAATTTAGATGCTGGTTTGATTTGTGTTCCCTTTCAGAAGTCTGGTGATCAATTAATTGATGTATTCACTAAGGGGTTAGTCAAGGAGGTGATTCATCCTTGTTTAGTCAAGTTAGGCATATGTGATATCTATGCACCAACTTGAGGGTGAGCATTTGAATATGTAGTTAGGTGCCGCAGGGGCACATTGGCCACTACCCCCTTCCACCGACCCTATTTAATGAGGGTCAGCTGAAGGGGGGGCATATTTGTAATTTTGGCTCTTCTTTGCTTATTATAAATAAGGGCTTGTATGGTCACTCAGATCATTCAAGCATTCTACCCTACTCATGCTATTAACAAAAGCATCTCTAGCATTAGAAAAAAATATAAGAGGAAGCCAACATTACAACAACAACAACTCAACCTTATCCCAACTAAATGGGGTCAGATACATGGATCCTTGCCCCCCCCCATCTATTCCATGTCATATTTGATACAAGGCCTAAGCTATGAATGAGTTTTCTCACCACTTCTCCTAGGGTCATTTTCAGTCTCCCCCTAGCTCTTTTAGTTCTTTCAATCTAAATCAAATCACTCATCTGCATTGGGGTATCCAAAGGCATCCATTGAACATGGTCATGCCACCTCAAACGACTTTCTCGTAGCTTATCATGTATTATAGTTACCTCCCAATTCAGCTCTAAAATGAACATTCCTGACTTTATCTTCCTAGTTTTGCCACAAATTCATCTCAACATCATCATCTCCACTACACTGAGTATAACAAATAAACAAACAAACAGAAGAAAAAGAGGAATTCATTCAGAATAACCAAAAAGAAAAACAACTACAATTATTCTGACCAAAGGGGGTCATGAAGATTTCAGATGACATGCATAAATGCAACCATTTACTCCAATTAACACGAAATCAATGAATGGAGAAAGCCAATAAAGTGAAATAAAACATTATTATCAATGGTCGAATAATCAAACTGTCCTTACTAACCATGCTGTATAGGTGGGGTGAGGGGAAAATAGTACTATATTTAATAATAAATCAAATAATATAATTTAAAGAGGAAAATTCATTGTTAGTTCAGAAAAATCCAACACAGTAAACTACCATTCAGGCACACAGGAAATAAAGTAAGGGACAGACTACGTGAAAGAAACAGCATCAAACACCAATTCATTCACACATAAATCATAAAACAAGTCCCAAGTAACAATCATGAAATGACCCTCAATTCATTAATCCCAATGAAATTCGAATAACCAAACGAACAACACATACCCACCTAACAAAAAGTCTACAATTTCATACAAAGCCAAACATTTTCACA
The DNA here is from genome assembly GCF_013358625.1 of Macadamia integrifolia. Taxonomy (NCBI): domain Eukaryota; kingdom Viridiplantae; phylum Streptophyta; class Magnoliopsida; order Proteales; family Proteaceae; genus Macadamia; species Macadamia integrifolia. Next base: position 26,195,049 of record NC_056561.1, on the reverse strand, counting down.
CAAAATAAATGGAGACAACAAAATAGGCTACTGCAGTACTAAATTTGCAAGAAATAGTATCAATACTTACAGCAGTGTAGCTCGTGTGATCGGCACCAAACTGGCATATAGATTCCTTGGCAGCGCAACTCTGCCCAGAATTACCCGTATCCTGATAATACGCTGCAGCAGTCAATGCACCGATCTGAGCCACATGGTGACCATAGGAGACGGCCACCTGGCTTTCCAAACCTACATGGGTAGGAGGATACGAATTAATGGCCGCATAGGAGTCGATTCCTGGTGGAAGGATCGGAGGTTCTACTAAAGTATGGTTGTGGGTTTGGTGTAGGTAGTAAGGATATTGATGAGCGTAGGAGGAAGACTGCTCTACATTGTACAATTGAGCATAATGGTCTGCCGACGATGGGTTAGGGTTTGATGGTTGAAAACGTCGCATTTCAGCCATTTGCCGTAATCCATTGAAGGTTACCATTGAGAGTTGCGAGAGAGAGAGAGCCACTAGAGCCCGTTTGGTAACCCTCTTGGGATTATCTTTTCTATTCTTTCTTCCATTTTAGAATGGGAACAACCAAAAAAGCATTTGGTAAATTCCTTTTTGTTTCTGTACCCAAGGAACAAATCGGTTCAAAAACTCATCCCAAGAGTAGAAATCAAGTAACACCTTTTAGGTGTTTCTTCATTTGAAAATCATCTCATAATGAAGGAACACAAATAGATGATTTTACCGAAGAACGACGTTCTCATAACAGAATCGTTACCAAATGGGCTCTAAGAATTCTGTTTCTGTCCTTAATTCCTTCCATGCATAGTGCGAAAGAGATACCGTTGGGTTTCTGACAACAGGTGTCAATCTGTTAGATTTTGATTTGGTTTCAGATACAAAATATGAAATCGAACCGAATCGAACCAAATCGAACCTGGTAAGAAATAGGAACACATTTTCAAAATCAAAATCAAACCAATTAATTCGTATTTAGTTTTAATTTGATTTCATATCGGTTTAGGTCCTATTTTAAGCGTTTGGACATTTTACATCTTCACCACCAAAAGAAAATTCCTTATTAAGGTCATAATGTACCAAACATTTTCCAAACATAAAAAAGGGAATGTAATTTATCATCCACATTGATTGAAATTTTAAAAATAATATAATTTTACCCGATTCCTTATTTGATTTCGAAAATATGTAATTTAATTCAGTTCGATAGTTTTAGTCTTGAAACTGAAACCAAACCAACTCTATTTACTACGGTTCAATTCAGTTTGATTTGGTTTTACCGATTACGATTTTAATTGACTACCTAACGGCATCTTTGGTTTGCTAATTCTACAGGAAGTCTCTCTGTGGATCGTAGATCTGATTTATTCCCTTATTTAGTTGCACTTAGAGGTGAATCGCGGCAGACTTATGTGAACCTAGAGAGTCATTGTTTCTACCAAAAACGTAACATTTTTCATAAGTCACCTTAATAATTCCACCCTTGATATAAAAACCCCGACTCCAGTTGGAGTCACTTTTGTTGGGTGCCCCCGACGAGTGCGTGCCCATATTAATTGACTCCCTCGCTTGCAACCAAAAAAACAAAGCAACTCAAAGGGTAAGCTCTCTCTCTCTCTCTCTCTCTCTCTCTCTCTCTCTCTCTCTCTCTCACACACACACACACACACACACATCTATACTTCTCCAATATGAAAACAATTCCGTCTATTTCTAATCTCTACACCGACTCCAAGTCCCAACTGCCATGCTCAGTGTGCACGGTGTTATTCTTCCTTGGCTTAGAGGCACCGACAAGCTCACACTAAAAGAAACTTCGCTCACCCTAAATTTTTTGTTTATTTGTGGATTTTCTCATTTCAAATTTCACCACTTAAAACCTTTGGCTGAGTGTTTGGTTTTTGTTATAAAGGATCATGTAATCTCTATACTGAGCAATTTTATCAAAGACTGATATATGCTAGACTTTTTAGAATGCTTTGTGTTGATGCAGTTTCCGGCTCAATTTGGACTTGCACACCACAAAAATCACCCCACAGGGGACTCCGAGTGGAAGTTCTGATGCCTAACTTAGGTTTCAGGTGAGTAAAAGAGGAAAGGAATGTAGAGTTATGGGTGTGTTAGGAGTCTCACCCCTGAAATCCGTTAAGTATCCTTTATATAAAGGTTGGTGGCTCCCTCTATTGGTTAGCCGGTTGCTTTCCTTGCTGATGTGGACTTTCTTGCTATTGATGGGTTGCTCACCATCTACGCCGAGGTGGCAAATCTTGTAACGGATAACTTAACCATGGTTGGCCCATGGTAAGATAACTACCTTATCTATCCCTGGTCAAGTTTGTTAGCTATGGTTAGGTCTGTAAACAGTTATGGATGTCATTGTCCTATGATCAGGTGTAGGATTTAGGATTCTAGGTCTCACGTGGATGATTGGCACATATGGGGGTAGAGTATAAGACTTACTTAAGCTACAACTCCTTATGAGATAAGAGGTTGGCCTCATAAGAGACGACCACGCATGATCGGGGTGCTTTCACCCATGGGTAAGGCATATTTCTAGGTCAAGGTATCAGACACTGAGTAGAGCCTTTACCGAGCCTTTACCGATTGATATCATAATGTCTTATTTTCTGGGCTAGGGTCAGGGTCTAGAGAACCGATCAGGATTATCATTGGTCGGTGCTATAATGGTATATCACTTTGTAAAACCACTCGTAGTGAACTGATCTGCCATTTGTGTTTTTGTTTCTTTGCAGTTGCCAGGCTTTTGCCCTCTTCTTTACCCATAATCTCTCACATCCACTGTTTCATTTTGTCTTTCAAGGGTTTAGGCCATTAGGGTTTGGGCACAAGGTCGTTTTATAATCTCATAGTCAAAGACAACCTGATGGGAAGCTCTGCCTATTCTCTCTCTCTCTCTCTCTCTCTCTCTCTCTCTCTCTATGGAATGCACAAATCTCATGGATTTCCCATCAACGGGTTCTATTGAAACCTAAATCTTTTCTATATTCCTTGTTAACGTTGCTATGACTATTCTTTTCTTTTTTTTCCTTGTGGTTATCAAGTTTAGTAGGGAAATCTATTTCCACATTAATTGTTCTAGAAATATATTTCCACATAAGTTGTTCTTGTTGTTATCTTTACCATCTGTCATAAAATGAAGAGTTGGCCTTTATAATCTCTAGATCTTCTTCAAATTAGTTAGATACCTAGAAAGGAAGCATCCACGGATTATTGTGTTAACATGGCTCAATATCGATCATTTGGATATTTGTTTTTAGGTGGTTGGTTATTTTTGGATGGGTAAATAAGGTCTCAGCATTCCCAATATGCTTTGGAAATAGGAGAACTTCCTTTGTATGTTGATCACCAAATTGAATTCTTCCAACATCTGAAGTTACGAAGTATCTCTTATCAAAATAAATAAATAAATAAATAAGTAACAAAGTATCCATCAGTCCACAGTTGGGTTGTAGTCTTGTAGGTAGGGCACCTCATATAGTGATTGCGTTGTGCAATGCCTTCTTTAATGGAAATGGAAATGGAAATGGAAATGATTGCTATAGCCATGGAAGAAAAAAGAGATAAGCTCTTCAATTCTCAGCCAGAATTAGGAGTAAAAACACTTCATTTCTTTTTCAACCTAATTGAACTAACCCTCGCATTAATTAGATTCTTTTCTCAAACCCCAGTAAATTTTATAAGCATAATTTTCTCCTCTATACTTCTCAGCAATTGACCACTAATGGTCAGTGATATGTCAGATTCTGACCGGCGATATTTCAGTACAAGTGCCTATGTTCCTGAAGAAACTTGCACACAAATGGTAAGTAGAAAGTGTCGGCCCAGAACACTCCAATGCCTAAGTTCGAAGTTTGCAACAAGTGAACTTAAAATTCTGAAAAGAACCCATCCCCCATTTGGAGGCTTACCTCTTCTATTTATAGATGTCTGGTGATGGTTGCTTGTGGGGAGCTTTCCGCACAGTAAGAGTCCTGAAAGGAAGGTAACTCCTTGATTCTTGGGGAGATTCTAGGGGTATTCCCACCTATTGAAAGCCTTGAATCCCTTGAGGGGATCCGTTCCGGATCCTTTGTAGAAACTTGGACTGGACCCTTATCCAAAGGATATATTCCTTATCTGAAGAGTCCACACATGAAGAACTTCCTTGTGTGCTTTTGCTGTTAAGTCCTTCCAAAGATTTGGCACGCAGGCGTGACATGCTCAGTTGGGAGGTGCCAAATATCCACACCGGTCCCGCAAATACGGGGTAGGCCTAAAGGGTCTGGTAGTTAGATTGTCGAGCGGAACGCTTGACCACAAGATGGCCGAGCAGGAGGCTCGGTAGCACAATGGCTGAGCAGGAGGCTTAGCCGCTAGATGGCCGAGTAGGAGGCTTGGTTGTAAAGTGGCTGAGCGGGACACTTGACCACAAGATGGCCGAGCAGGAGGCTCGGTAGCACAATGGCTGAGCAGGAGGCTCAGCCGCTAGATGGCCAAGCATGAGGCTCGGCTGCAGGATGGAGTGTGCATTCTATATAGTGCTCCAAGCGGGGTACATACTTAGGCTCACCATAAGCTCCCCACTCTAGCGAGCCTGGTCGATTCTCTAGAGTAGAGAGCCTCGGGTCATCACATCTAGACTCATGGACTAGCATTTATAGCATCCATCATGCACCATAATGTCGGCGTAAAATCCTCATGGGCCGCCACATGTTTGATGTGATGTTTCGTATCAAGAGCGTCAACCATTGAACGATCGCCACCATTAGTTTTGATGAATCTAGACCGTCAAAAGCATCGACATTCTTTTATAATTAGGCAAGCCCCTGCATTCGTTTCTCTCATCGCAACTACCATTAGTGCACGGATTGTTTCAATAGCGTCTTCAACTCGACATCCATAACCGATTGTCGGTGTGGTTTTAGTCTCTCCTTTTGACTCGGCCTCCATCTTTTAGCTAGTTATTATCTAAGTTATGACCCACATTCATTCTTATCATAATCTGCCTCAGTATGTCTCCGATCAAGGTAGTGGTCATGTGACTGAACCTGCCTCGAACGAGGTAATGGCTAAGGCACCTCCCTTAGCAGTGATTAGGCCTGACCCCACGCAAGGGGCCCGTCCCACACCCGAGGAAATCTCTTCATTCTCAAGTGAGGATACCTCTTCTAGTTGATTTGAATCCTCAGAGAGTAGTTCAGAAACAAAGTCTGAGTCTAGTGAGGTGAGATCCCCAACCCAGTCTAGTGAAACAAGATCTGTTGAGATTAAAAGTGGTGAGGCCGAGGTTGTCGGGGTTGAGGGTGACATCGAGACCATCGAGGTCGAAGAAGGCTCCATGGCTAGTGATGATGAAGGCTCGGCTTCATCGTTTCATGCAAGCCGAGCCGTGAGCAAGACTGGAAGTACCCTTCCTACTACAGCCCTGGACAACATAAGGGAATGGTACAAAACTCTAGAGGACATAGTGATGCGGGTCCCTAGTGGTAGAGAATTCGCCGATTCTAATGAGGATGAGTTGGCCCTCTATGAGTTGGCCTTCCTTAATGGCCTTAGGATTCTGGTGCCCAACCTCATCTACGATGCCCTTGACTATTGGGGGTTATCCCCTACCAACTAATGCCCAACTCCTAAAGAGTCCTGCTTGGATTTAAGATTTTTGTCTCCAAGTTGAAGCATGAGGTATCCCTTAGCCCCTTCTGCCACTATTTTATTCTAAAGAGGCATGGTATGGGTTGGTACCACTTCACTCAATGGGACAAGAAGAAACTTTATGGGACCGTTCAATTCTTCAGCCATATGCCTACTCCGGTGAAGGGTTGGAAGGATAGATTTTTCGTTGCCGCCATACCGAGAAACACTTTCAAGATCACCTGGTCCGAGCCCTCCCTCAAAAAGCTGAACCATGCCCCTGCCCCTAGTGCGAAAGAGTACCAGACTATCTAATTGTGCCTAAATGGAGAGGCCATGGATGTTCGGAGGCTTCAAGAGGAGGACTTCCTGCAGGAGTGGGATCTTAGTGAGATCCGGAAACAGGGTGAAGATTCCCCGCTTGGCATGCATTCCCCATTCCTCCATTTTTTTTATACGTAGCTATTATTTTTTCCTGATGTTTTATTGTTTTTCTCAGTTAAACCACAAGAAACTTACAGCTACGTCAGTGGAGTTTCGGAGGGCCAAGACAGCCAAGCAGGCTGCTAAGAGAGCTAAAGAGAAGGCAGCCAAGAAAGTTAAGCAGTCGGACACTCATGCCTCCGCCTAGGAAGGCGAGAAGATACAAGAAGTGAGCGCCACTACTTCGGCATGGCCACGGGTGAAAGCAAAGGTCCCTTCAGTGACTGGGGGAGGTGAAGAGTGTCCAGAGAAGGAGTTGGTCCCAGTTAAAGGGTTGGAAAAAGGAAAAGAACTCATGGGCCCTCCTCTGACCCACAGGGTTAAGGAGAGAAGTCACATACCATAGAAGGCTTCTCCTCAACCACTCAATTAACCTGCCAGTCAAGGCCAAGAGTGTCGCAAGAGAAGGAGGAACAAAGAACCATCCCCAGATACTGAAGTTCAAAACAAGGTAGTTGCTCCCCCTTTAGGGTGCCCCGTGGCTCAGGGAAGAGGGCCGCACCTCCGACTTGGAATTTGTTAGAGGATGATTGTTCTATTGTGGACAAGGTTGTGGCTCGGATCTACGGTAGGCAGGCTGCCTTCATCCCGACAACGAAGGAGTCAGGGTGCACTTGGACATCTTTTTTTTAGAGAACATCTACCAGTGGATTTGTGATGTGAATGTTCTAGCCTGATCAAAGGCCTTTACAGCCTTTCTCCGATTCTCTTATGTGCCCTTAATGGCTCTTTCTTCGTAGGTATTTAACTGGCCGATTGAGGTGGCCAGTCAGTTCGAGTGGATGGCCATGAAGAAATAGAAGGCCGAGCAGGAGGCCCAGCAATTATGGGATCACCTAGCAGGTTCGGGGCCAACTAGACGTGGCTAGAAAGCAGTGCCAAGCCGAGGAATCCAAGGCCCTTGCAGCTGAGAAGAGGGTAGCTCAGCTCACGGATGAAGTGGGCAAGCAGCTTCTAGCACATAGTGACCTTGCCATTGGGGACAATTCCATTTAAGTTGGGGAGGGTGAATTTGTGAACAACTTGCATAACTTTGAACTTTGATCATTATGTTAATTCATAATTTTTTTTTTTTTAATCTAGAGCATTCAAATTCTTTATCAAGAGTCATAACAAGTGATTCTAGAGTTGGTTGATGCTTTTAACAATTAATTAACCTTAGAACACAATTTCTTTTACATTGTTAGTCAAATTTTTCCTTGAGATATGAATCTCCATCTTTGGTGAATGTTTATGATGATACATGTGTAATTATGCAAGCCTTATGTGGTTGAAATTTTTTAAAAATCCTGCATTTATAACTTCCTCCTTAGTAACTGGATCTCTTTGCACAAGCATTGAGTTTCCCATCAAACAGTTAGAATGTCTATGAAAACAAACTTCCTAATTAGTAACTGTCCCTTTGCCACAAATATTGAGTTTCACGTAAAATGGTTGGAAAGTTGGAAATTTTTTTACTCTTTGATCTAGTCTTGACCTGTAGCCTATTTGGGTTAAGTAAGTCTAAGGGATGTTTTATACCTAATTCCTTAAAGGCCTTTGTCTTGAGAGTAATTGACTCGAAGCTCGTTACATAATCCAACTAGAAAGCTTAAGAGGTAAGGACATTGCACGGATTGAAGCAATTGTGAAAAAATAAAAAGAAATAAATAAATAAATAAAGCATGGGAATGAATGGCGTGTGACGCCTAAGAATACGGCAAGTACCATACCCACTTGGGAGATCAGTGAGGTGTCCCCACTAAGAATATGACAAGTACCAGGGGGTTTTGAAAGATCGGTGAGGGTGTGCAAATTTTTATCCCACATCGCCTAGGCGGAGATTTCGGGGCTAGTTGATAACCTCTAGCTTCCTTAACATGGCACAATGCGTTTTAAAGCCTTGAGGCCCATGGGATAAAGAGAACAATATTGTGCAAGGTTAATGGGGCCGGGGCGTTACATGGCGGGCTTGTGTAACAATTGGACATTATGGCATAGCTTAAGATGAGTGGTTTTGAATGCATGAATAGGAAATGGCTAGCTTGGAATTGGTTTCTGTTAGATTTTATTGGCATGCTTAAGGGTCCTTGCTATTGATTCATTGATGATAATCTTACTTGCTTCTGAGTGGTTAAATTAAGTTAATGGAGTGATAAGAAGAGTACCTATGCCACCTATCACTGAGTGGGATTAGCTAATACATTATCCCCTATTGGCAATGGATTATAGCACTAGGATGTGATCCTAATCATAAGCATCTATATGCATCCATAGCATTCATAACATCCAATCATACATTTGTGGCCATAGCTGTAAAACTGACATCTGAGACCACGGTACCAAAATCCACACCTCGGTCACACTGTGTCTTAGACCGTCAATATTACAACCATTACCACACAACTATTATACTACACATCCACAAAACCTTGATTACATCAAACTCGGTAAAATCATGCTATATGTGCAATATATCATATATATATATATATATACTATTATAAAAGCATGTACTCATGCTTCGTGATTAATATTTTCTTAGACTATTTTACCCTTCTTATTTATATAAATACCTTAACTTCTTTATTACTACTTTCTTTAAATTATTATTTTTTGGTACCCTCCACTCTCTCAAACTCTCACGCCCTTTCCTACTAAAATAAATTCTATAAGTAAATATTATTTTCTTTTTTTTTTTTTTTTTTTTACTCTCTCAAACTCTCACGCCCCTTTCTACCAAAATAAACTCTATAATTAAATATTATTTTATTTTTTTTCCTCTCTCAAACTCTCACACCCCTTGCTACCAAAATAAAATCTATAATTAATTATTATTTCCTTTTTTTTTTACTCTCTCAAACTCTCACGTCCCTTTCAGCCTTTCTACCAAAATAAATTCTATAATTATATATATTTTTATTTTTAATAATTTTATTTATTCATTTTTAAAAGGTTAGTTTCCACTCTTTCTCCCTCTTTCCTTAAGTTATCTCTCCCTCTATCTTGCCATAATCTATATCTTTCTATATTTAATACTTTTTGAAATATCTTATTATGTAATACTTTCTTTGTTAATTCATTATTATTTTGTCTCAATCTCCCACACTCTCCACTCTATCTCAAACTCATGAATGATCTTGAGAACGCTAGGGTTAGAAAACAAATCTCGCAGAGAGGGATCTACACTGGTCGGAATCAGCTATAGTGGGTAGGGTTTCTTTTAAGCTTTAATTTCTTGTTTGTGCTTTTGTGTATTTCTTTTTTTCTTTTCTTGTTGAGTATTATCTTGATTCTCATGCAATGCCGATTGAATGCTTAAGCCAAAGTTCTGATTCTTGTTTTTTTGCACTCCTGTTGTTTCTTTCATTGATTTTCCCTTCTTTGATATTGGGTTATTTGATTCCGATGCCAATCTTACCCTTGAAATTCCAGATTGATACAAATCTAAAAGAAACAATTCTTGAGGTAGAAATCTCAAATCATCAAAAGCATTAGATCTTAAAGACTCTAACATGCATTGCTGAGCTCTGCACCAAATCAAAGCTCGAGAATCATCATCATCATGGCTGCAACTCTAACATACCGAACCGTAATTCAACCAAAGATGGTTTCTTCTAAAACCCTAGCAAGTCCTCGTGTTCTCTCAAGAATTTATTCTCTTGAAAGTGAGTTGTTTCATGAATTGATTTTTGTTTGATCTCTATTTTTTCAATTTTCCCACTATTTGCTTTAATTCCTTCCAAATTTCTTATATTTTTTCATCTTAGTAGGAACTTTTTATGGATCATTGGTATCTTGAAACAAAGGGTTTTGCATCATTGCACTATGTGATGTGCCTGGGACTGTGAATGTTGTTTTGGTTGGAGATAAGAAGATCAGGAATCTGATCATTGTCATCGATAATTATGATAGCTTCACATCTACATGCATAGGTCTATTTCCAACACCCCTCCTATATTTTTATGATAAATAATAATTTCAAAGGTGAGGTTTCATAATTTTTGCGGAGACACCCCATTTTGCAGTTTAGAGTGTCGAAAGAAGAAGATAGACAATGATAAACGCAAGGAGAAGACAACAATATTCTCTTCGAAGAAAATTGTACCGATGACCTCCGGATCAGAATCCTCCCCCACTAAAGTCCCAGTCCTTCTTTGGTAAAAAAAAAACTTTATTTAGATCACTGTGTAATCAAAGCTCATGGTAGGAGTAGAACACATCACCAATGTCCCACTCATTACTCATGAATACAAAACCGATGCTTCATTTATTTCTCTCATTCTTTCAATATTGTATATATTTGAGAAAAAGTTCATTTTTAGACTTTGATGGGAAAAAGCTATATATGGTATAAGAAGGAAAGGTCCAGTTTTTTCTCAACATGCAACTCATGAGCTAAGTTTTGTTACTGAATTTGAATTCTCATCATCTTTGCTTCTATATTTCAGTTCTCTTAATCATGAATGGAAGAAAGTTTATGATTTTAACAGACTTTCTTTTTCTGGTTTAACAAAAAATTGATCGCCAGTCTCCATTGCTCAAGCTTTGTGAATGAATGAATGTGTATTCCTTATTATTATTATTTTTTTGTATATATATATAGAACCTTTGTTTTTTTGGTTTTAATTATTATTTCTCCTTATTTGTCTCAAAAATTTTACTAACTCTCACGCCCTCCTCTCTCTCTCTCTCTCTCTCTCTCTCTCTCTCCCTCCTCTCTACTATTAGTTTCTAAATAGTTTTTTTTTATTAAATTCTCACAATCTTAAACTCTCACACTCTTAAACTCTCACACCCCCTCCTTCTACCAGAAAAAAAAATAATAATAATCCCCCCCCCTTACAGTAAAATAGATACCAAGGTTCTTATTTTTTAGGAGACTTTGCTTTTGATTGGTTTCGGATCTGCTACTTGTACAATCACCTCGTCAAACATGTGAGCATCCAACACCGGATCCACTTCCTGTCATTACAAGAATGAAGAGGGCCATATTTGGAAGCAAAAGGAACATGCGTTTTTTTTTTTTTTTCATAATTAATTGCTTTTTGTAAAGGTTTTCCTAATGTAGGACGTATCGTCCAAGTTGGGTTGCTTTTGGGGCAAATTGAAGAAGAAGACAGAGGATTGGCAATTTGATTACATTGTGAGAAATGAGAATCTAAAGTTGGATATAGAAATTAAGGCATTGATGGACAAAATAGAGTGATGAGAATGTCTTTTTATTTTTACTTTTTTAATTCTTTACATGTATCTAAAATATTGGGCATCAATTTTCCCGGGTATATTTCCTTTGTGGGGTTGGGGGTGGAGGAAGTTGATGTCAAATTGTCCCTAATATGTTTTTCTTCCCCCAATTATACTTCTCTCTCTCTCTCTCTCTCTCTCTCTCTCTCTCTCTCTCTCTCTCTCTCTCTCTCTCTCTCTCTCTCTCTCTCTCTCCTGTTCAATCTGTCCTTGATCCCGCTATTTCTCTCACACACAAAGCCCTTTGCGATAAGGTAGCTCGACATCCCAATCATGTGAAGTTTCAAAGTTATACATGCTCAATACAATGATATTTTTTCCTTCTCTTTTGATTCAATGACTTTGATGAACTACCCTCGGTAATGCAACAATTAATAGTTATCAGTTTCCATTGCTCGGAGCAATTTTATATGAACTATCAATAGTCATTGGTTGCCTTTCTCTCTCTCTTTTTTCCTTCTCTTTTGATTCAATGACTTTGATGAATTTTATAACAATTAATAGTTATCAGTTTCCATCACATTACACATGAGCATGCAGAAACATAAAAGCATATAAAAACACTCCGTAAAATATAACAATAACCCACTCACCTAATACCCAAATCTAATGGTCTTTCGTTAAATTTCCGATCACGCGTATCTATCATTTTTCAGGTTCCTAAACTAACAAGTTATATTTGAGATTAATTTTATTTTATCCATCATATTTATTTTACTTCCTACAACCCAGTTGAATTCCTATACTATAATCCACACTCAGCTAGTAGAGAATATACTGATCCCACGTCAGTATCCCCTCCATTTGACCAAGCCAACATACCAGCTCAACTTCCAACTCCTATGCAGGTCACTTACCCAACCCACATAGCCAAAAATTCCATTTTTGGACTATGGGAACTAACTTACAGATATTTGATCACTAATTACCTATTTGAAGTTGTCTGTAACCTCCACAACCTTTAAATGTATCAGGGTGAGGTTTCCCAACACATCTAAGGCCTACATTGGCATCCCACACCTCAGCCTTCTTCCTTGGGCATTTTCTCCTTGACTTAGGTCATAAACCTTGCTTTCTTTGCTTACTCACAGTTCCGGGCCATAAGAGTCTTTTCCACACTGCCGGGGTATCCAGTTCACATTTTGAGATAAAAATAGCAGAACTGTCAAGGCCAAACCGGCTGGTCGATTCCCTGACAGAATAGGCTACTTATCAGCAGAATTTTGTTGGGTTAATTCTCTTCCATCCTAGACCTCAAATTCTGTCCTACACACTTCATTTTAATAAATTATAATTTATGGAACTAACACCCAAGTCTGGTTTGGGTTTCCAACACCAGGCACAGGGTTAGTTGGGTACTTACCATATTTTAGCCCTAGGTGTACTAGCTAAAATTCCTGCCCTCTTTTTGCTATAATTGAGATTATGTGGAGGCAATCCCACTCCCAATTTCATTACTATTCACACAATTGGAAAAATCCCTATGATTTAAGGTTTCTAGGACAACCCTACAACCAATTAGGGTCCAGGAATTGGGGCTTTTTCTGTGGAAGATTGCATTAGGTTCCCAGAAGCAAATTCCCATCACCAATTTAAAGTAAAGAACATCCCTATGTTAGGGATATGCCCACACTCCTATAGTTAGTTTTGATGATAACAAACATATGAAGGTATTTCACAATTTGGGTTCAAGTATTGTTTTGTAAAGGCTTCATATCAAAGATCGAATTTAATGAATGAAAGGAAGAATGAAGATTGAAGTCATCAAATGAAAAGTATCAACAAGTTGGCATCAACGCTTGAAGAAGATATCACAAGAATTCAAACTTCAAGATGTCAAGACATAAAGCTCAAAAACATGGAATTTCAAACAAGAAGAATGGAAGAATTGCAAAGAGTGAAATGGTCAAGTGAAGAAGAAGACCACTAGGATAGATTGGTCATTTTTAATGTAATTTGTAACTCCCACATATATACGTGCATGTATTCACCGCATGCATGTGCATTGAATCATAATAGAATGACCTTAGGATATACCTTGAGCAAGCATGGAAGTCCATAGGAGGTATGGAACATACTAGGAAAAATATGTTATGTGAAAACCACAATGACCTAACTCAAGGGCATTTTGGGTAGCCTTAGAGTTGCTATCAGGAGATGGACTCATCATAGAAGTTGTAGAAAATCAAGTCACAATTCCAACATAACTAATTTCAGGTCAATCCAAGGTAGGAAAAAAAAGTTATGGTCAAAACACTAATGATTAGTTAGTATGATTGCATTCTGTTAAAACAGAGTCTGTCATGTTGGCGATCGACTGGAACTATCTGAGACCATAGCAGGTCGACTGGAGGAAAGTCTTGATCGACCGGTGACTACTTGGAAGTGCCCCAACAACTATATTTTGCTCCAACGGCTCTTTCCGATAGACCATTTATCATTGGCGGTTAACCGATGGACCCAGAATATGACCATTAGAGCCTGATGTGCTGCCTAAAATGCTCTCCTAAGCTCACCTATAAATATCTCTAATGCTACTCAATAATTAACAATTAATCTTAACTTTGGAGGAGTATTATTTGAGCATTAGAAGTGATAATTGATCTACACCATCTCTTGAGTTCAAATTCTTCATTTTACATTCAAGAGGAACTCAAGACCATCTATAAGTCTTCATTTACATCTTGGCATTTGTATTGCAAGAATTAAGAAGACTTCAAATGTGCATTCTATCTTCATTGCATATTTCATTTGCACCACACTGGAGGTAATCCTCTTTTATTCCACTTCATTTTTTATTTTACATTAAGTCTAGACTATACTTAGGCTTGTGTAAGGACCCTCTCATCCTTAAGAGATTGTAAGGATCCTCTTATCCTTAAAAGAGTGTAAGGTGCATCTCTACCTTAAAGGAGATTATAAGGTGTCTCTCTGCCTGTAAAGGAGATTATAAAGGCACCTCTCTGCTTGTAAAGGGGATTTGTAAGGGATACTCTTATCCATAAAAAGATTGTAAAAGTTTTCTTCCCTGCCTACTGTACTAAAAGGGAGAACTAGTGGAATACCTTACAAGAGGATTCTTGTAAAGAGTGGACTAGACTCGAATTGAGTCAAACCACTATAAATCTTGGTGTTGTGTGTTTATGACTTTTATTCAGCAGCTTTTGTTTCTTTCAATCAGACTTGGGATAATTATTTTGAAAAGATTAAATTTCACTAGTATAACCTATTCACCCCCTTCTGGGTTATTTCAGTTGGTATTAGAGAGGGAGCTCAAATTATTTAAGACTAACTTGTCTTAAAAGTGAGTCAAAGACCATGGTCACATCCCAAGGACCACCAGAAGGCATGAATGCCTCGAGACCCCCTTATTTTAATGGAGAAATTTTTTTTTTTGGAAGTGTAGATTTAAGAACTTCGTGTGTGATCATAACATACTCGTATGGAGGGCCATAGAGAATGGACCATATACCATCACTAAAGTTGTAGATGGAAAGACAATACCAAAGGAAGAACAAGAATGGACAACATATGATATAACCCTCATCCACTATAACTTCTGAGCTATCATATTTCTTCAATGTGCCTTGAACAAGCAAGAGTTCAACCGGGTTATAGCATGTGACACAGCAAAAAAAATTTGGGACATGCTCCTAGTCACACATGAAGGCACGGAAGAGGTAAAGGAAAGAAAGGTAGATCAACTCATCTCAGATTACAAGTCATTTTTTATGAAAGAAAATGAATCCATTACTGAAATGTTTACTCGTTTTACTGATATAGTAAATAGTCTTAAAAGTTTAGGTAAGACTTACACTAATGCTGAAAATGTTAGAAAAATCTTGAGAGCCTTGCTAACAGCTTGGAGACCCAAGAAGACAGTCATAGAAGAAGCTAAGGACCTAATAAAGATCTCGCTCGACTACTTGTTGGGATCTCTACAAACCCATGAAGGTGTTGATAACTGATAAACGAACTCCAGAAAACAAGAGAATGACCATTGCACTGAAATCTTCCCAAACCGTTGAAGAAGTAAGCAATGACAATGATGATGAAGAATTTGACATAGAAGAGGAACTCTCACTACAAGTTCTTGAAGAATAAGGGAAGCAAACAATACAAGAATCAACCCCACAAGAAAAACAAAGGTAAATATTTTTCAAAGGACAAAGATCTATATACTAACAAAAAGAATATTGTTTGTTATGAATGTAGGAAACCTGGCCACTTAAAATCCGATTGTCCAAAATTAAAAAATAAAAATAAGGCTTATGTTTCCGAATCAACTTGGGATACAAGTGATAATGAAGGCAACAATAATGACTCAGATGAGGAAGTCACAAACTTGGCGCTTATAGCACATGAGGATGAAGAAAATGAGGTAAACTCTTCAATTTGTAAATCTATTGATAATGATGATTTAGATGAAGAGACCTCCAAGGAGCCTTTGAAGCTCTTTATGAGGATAGCCTTCAATTGGAGACTTTTAACCTGTCTTTAGAGAAGGAGATAAGAGACTTGAATGATAGAATAGGAATCTTAACCTCCCAAGTGGATAAATTAGAAAAAGAAAATGATACATTGAAATCCACTCTGCACACCTTCACCAAATGTCAAAAGACCTTGGATACCCTACTAGGATCCCAAGATAAGAATCCTCAAAACAAAGAAGGACTTGGCTATGATGGTGGAACCTCATCTCAAAGGAAAGAAAAAGGAAAGGTAGTTGCTCCAAATAGAAGAAATCCCCATTATGACCAAAGGCAAGTTCCAAAAAGGAATAACATCCATTATGCATATTATTACATCCCTTCCAAGAGATATGATAGACCTCAAAGGAATTTCAAATCTCAAAGGAATTTTAGACCACATACTCCCTATTGGCCACAAACACTTCATAGGTCACATACTCCATAACAATCATATGCACCACAAAGGCCTTATCCACTTTATAAACCATATAAGACTCAACGAGATGTTAAATCTTATAGGCCACCTACACATTATGAAATATATGATTCACAAAAGTCATACACACCATTTAGACGTCACACACCTAGAATGGTTTGGAAACCCAAGGGATATTTTGATTTTAACATGGATGGACCCATGAGATTATGGGGACCACTATATACTTGATTCTATTGGCTTAAAGAGCCAAAGTAAAAGATCGATGATGCATTGATGGTTGATTTGGAAACCATCTTAGAATTTTAGTGTTCTATCTCACTTGAATGTATGTTTACTTCATTAACATCTATTGCATATTATTAAGGGGAGCTTCACTTTAGTACTTGTTTATATTTGAATGCATGTTTATATGATGCATATGCTTAGGGGGAGTATGTTTTAGTCTTGATTACATGCTTATTATTTTGTCTTAAGCATACCCTTAGGGGGAGTTATTTTTCCCACAATCCTTGTCAAGTTTAAAAATGGGGAAAGACAATATACAGATTTTTAAACCCCACTTTTGCTATTGACAAAGGGGGAGAAATTGTGAAATGATTCTCCAATTTATTGATAATTGATTATTTATTTTATTTGAGAATCATCTGTTTGTCATCATTAAAAAGGGGGATATTGTTAGGGATATGCGCACACTCCTATAGTTGGTTTTGATGATAACAAACATATGAAGGTATTTCACAATTTGCCTTCAAGTATTGTTTTGTAGAGGCTTCATATCAAAGATCGAATTTAATGAATGAAATGAAGAAATGAAGATTGAAGTCATCAAATGAAGAGTATCAACAAGTTGGCATCAACACTTAAAGAATATATCACAAGAATTCAAGCTTCAAGATGTCAAGACATGAAGCTCAAAGACATGTAATTTCAAACAAGAAGAATGGAAGAAGAAGTGCAAATAGTGGAAGTTTCAAGTGAAGAAGAAGACCACTAGGATAGATTAGTCATTTTTAATGTAATTTGTAACTTCCACATATATACATGCACTCTCCATATGCATGTGCATTGCATCATAATAGAATGACCTTAGGACATACCTTGAGCAAGTATAGAAGTCCGTAGGAGATATGGAACATATTAGGAAAAATATGTTCTATGAAAATCACAATGACCTGACTCAAGGGCATTTTGGGTAGCCTTAGAGTTAGTATCAGGAGATGGACCCTCATGGAAGTTGTAGGAAATCGAGTTATAATTCCAATTTAACTGATTTTAGGTCAATACAAGGTCGAACAAAAAAGTTATGATGAAAAAATTGATGACTGATCAGTATGACTGCATTCTATCAAAACAGAGTCTGTCATGTTAGCGGTCGACCGGCTGGAAGCCCCGGTCGATCGGAACTATCTAATACAATAGCCAGTTGGCCAGAGAAAAGTCTCGATTGACCGGTGATTGCTTGAAAGTGCCCCTAACGGCTATATTTTGCTTCAACTGCTCTTTTTGGTCAACCGGCTATCAATGGCGGTCAACCAGTGGACCCAGAATATGACTATTAGAGCCTGATTTGCTACCTAAAATGCTCTCCTAAGCTCACCTATAAATACCTTTAATGCTACTCATTAATTAACAATTAATCTCAACTTTAGAGGAGCATTATTTGAGCATTAAAAGTGAGAATTGGTCTACACCATCTCTTGAGTTCAAGTTCTTCATTTTACATTCAAGAGGAACTCAAGACTATCTACAAGTCTTCATCTACATCTTGGCATTTGTATTATAAGTATTAAGAAAATTTCAAAGATGCATTCTATCATCATTGTATTTTTCATTTGCACCACATCGGAGGTAATCCTCTTTTATTCCATTTTTCCATTTTTTATTTTACATTAAGTCTAGACTGTACTTAGGTTTGTGTAAGGACCTCTCATCCTTAAGAGATTGTATAGATCTTCTTATCATTAAAAGAGTGTAAGGTGCCTCTCCACCTTAAAGGAGATTATAAGGTATCACTCTACATGTAAAGGAGATTGTAAAAGCGCCTCTCTACCTGTAAAGGGGATTTGTAAGGATACTCTTATCCATGAAAAGATTGTAAATGTTTTCTTCCCTACCTACTGTACTGAAAGAGAGAATTCGTAGAATACCTTACAAGAGGATTCTTGTAGGGAGTGGACTAAACTCGGATTGAGTCAAACCACTATAAATCTTGCTGTTGTGTATTTGTGACTTTTATTCAGCAGCTTTTGTTTCTTTCAATCACACTTGGGATAATTATTTTGAAAAAGATTAAATTTTCACTAGTATAACCTATTCACCCCCTCTGGGTTATTTTACCCTACCTCTGGCCGAATCTGCCATAGCTAAAATTATTGGGGTCAGTTAGGGTAATTTACCTCTCCGAGTTTCTGAGGTTTATAGGCATGGTAGGTGATACCTAGGTGCAGCTCCAGACTTCTTCCCCTACTATAGCAACACCTTTGACAGCCCTGGGGTGTTCACTGATAGTATCAAAGAGAGGCAGTAGCAGTAGCAGTAGCAGTAGTAGAGGAGCAGGTGTAGCTGAAGGGGACATCACCTCTCCCTTCCTTCTTCTTCCTCTTTCTCACTCCTCTGGTTCCATCCGAATACAGCAGAAACATAAACAGTAGCAGTCCCCCTTTTGCCCTAATTTATTGGCTAAAACAGTCCTTAGGGTCTGTTTGGCCTTTAACCTAAAAAAACTCATTTTTTTTTTTATTAATCTTTGAAATTAAATAACTAAGTATAGGCTTTATGGTTTCATATGTAGTTTAATGCATTAGAACCCTTAAATATGCCTCTACATAGGGTAGGAGTGGGTGGAATTATACTGCAAAGGGTTGGGGCCTCCAGAGGAAAAACTTAGATTTTTAGCATTCTATCACCTAACCAGCTAGCCAGTCTGGCAACAGACAACCTGCCAGTTGCCTTATTTTTGCTCCCTAGCAGTCTAATCCTCTGCCTTGCACAATCTACCAAGTGTGGAATCATTTCCACAACTTTGAACCACTTTACCCCTCTTACTTGTCCAATAAATTTTTCAGTTCTTCCTTTAAGCTGCTGTATGTATGAGGTTCATAGTATACAACCCAGTACCCTTATGTCAACCAATTTCCTAACACTAGGGTTCAATTGCCTAAAAAATTCAGGGTGTTATAGCAGGGTGGAGGATATTTAGGGTAGGATTTGGTGTTCTTGTAGATGAAGAAGATAGGGCACTAGTTAAAGAAAGGATATGGCTCGGAAATTTCATTTGCAGGGCCTGAATCGCCCAAACTGTGAAGCCATAAAACAAAGCTTCGAGCCATGGAGTCTGATCGTCGAGGAATTCGACCAAACAGTGGTTGAGATTTTTGGGTTTATTTGTAGGGCCTGAATTGCCCAAACCTCACTCGTTGCTCGTTGCAGGTTTCTGGTTAAGGCAACAAATCACAAGTTAACCGCTTGGTTGCCTTCTAATTTGGGGAAGAAGACAATGGAATGTGAGAGGGTACATGTTTTAGGCAAAAGGGTAAAATAGTCTTTCAAATATGCACTCAATAGAGAGTGACGGTAAGGGGTCCGAGTGTAATTGTAGTAATGTAGGGGGTGTTTTGTTAATAGTGGCATTCTCCATGGGTGGCACTGTAAATTTCCCTTATCAAAAGTTTGAATTTGACTGGATTAGGGCATGGATGTAACAACTTCGATTTCTTCTCCAACATTAGTTTAATCTCCTTTCTAGGGTTCCCCTGAATTTCGATACAACCCTACATAATAGAAGAAAAAGAAATTGTATAAATATTTTTCTTTTATATATCTCTACAAGATAACGCATTGTGTGAGTATGTGTGTGTGTGTGTGTGTGTGTGTGTGTGTGATCGGTATACTATATGGTTTTACACATGGGTTTTTATTTCAATAGCATAGATTTAATGATTCTGATCCAATGAACACAAAAAAAAAAAACCCCCCACACCACCACCTACAAAATCCGAGCTACTCTTAATGTACCTCCCATGGATGCCTATGTTATCCATAAAGAGAGTTGTGACTTAGTGATAATACAAATACATTTTACTTTGTGAAAGTGAGTGTGTAATTCATTGTTGATGGGGATTACGATTTATTTATATGAAGTGTTAATCACTCAAAGTTGTGAGTCTGTCTGAAGAACATGTGAAAAAGCTGACATCCAATTCACCCCCCTTGGGTGTTGCCGTTTGATCCAACATTTGGTAAGAACAAGAAAAGTTGAAAGTACCTTATGTTCAGGCAGCAGACAGTTTAATATGCACAATGTTGAGTACGTGACCAAATTTATCCTATCTAGTATTAGTTTATTAAGTAGATACCAAAGTAATCCTAGCCTTGCCTATTTGGAAGTAGTGAAAAGGATAATGGAGTACATCAAAAGAACTAAATACTTAAAATTATGTTTTTTAAACGAAAAAGCTTGAGTTATTGGATATTCCAATGCTGACTTTGGAGGTGACAAAGATGATTGTAAGTCCACCTTTGGTCATGTGTTTATATTTGGAGATGCAATTGTTTCTTGGGGTAGCAAGAAACGAGGGTGTATTTCAAGATATACTGAATAAGCTAAGTATATTGTATGCAGTATAGTATAATACAGTTCTTAATGGAATTTGGACTGAATCTTGTAAATGGACCAATGGAAATATTTTGCAATAATCAAGCAACAACAAGCTTGAAATAAAGTGGCGCAAACAGTTTGAAGGGAATACATATAGAAAGACAATACTTTATATAAGATATAGTAGACAATGGTGAAATTAAAGTAACCCACATACCTACGGCAACATGGTAGCCAACCCTCAAACAAAAGGAGTTCGTGCATAAGCTTATATGAAACATGTGAATTTTGGACTTGGTGCAATCTAAGTTTAGAATAGGAACCGAGTGTCCCTCGTTATGACAATGCAAATATGATGATGGAAATACAAATTTCAAGATGGTTGTTCCTAGATATTGGGAACACGAACAGAATTTTTTTCACAATGGAAATTCTTGGAAATGGGAATGGAAAGTGTGAATTCGACTAGTATGATTAAGTGTGAGATGTCGGTGAGTTCGCCTTATGGCCTTACCACTTCTTTACTATTATGGTCACTACAATGACCATAACAGAGGGAGAAAATAGGGGCAATTCCGCTAGAACTCTACAAAACTATAACGATAAGGTTGGCATTTATAACATACGGAATCAACAAGTGGGAGCCCCAAAAACCTTCAAGAGTAATCTCCATCTTCTTCATTGGTAAGATCAAACACGAGGTCCACACACCATCAAATATATAATGGGAGAAACCAAGTCCATTCTGCTAGATCCCTCGTCATACCAAATCCTTTCTCCAAAAATCAAGAGAAGGACTCCACATGGATTGCCATAATTTAGTAAACTGTTGGGTGGAAGAGCCATCATCTATCAAGATTTTGATTGCATCTGAAACTAAAGATTTTAGCTTAAGAATTTTCCTCAATGTCCACGTGGCATCAAAGACACAAGATAGTCCAAAAAGAGTGTACATAGAGATATCTTGAGTATATCCACTTGAGTTTATCCATTTGATCCAAATACACTCTTCTTCTCAACAATCCTCAAGAGGTGTTTCAATAGAGTTCTTAAATTCTAGCATTATTTACTTCTTTTACTCTTCTCAAACCGCAACCCCCCTCTTTCTTTGGAAGACAAACTAAAGCTCAGCTACAAGTATACAAGAATTTGTTGTTGTCACCCCCTTTTCATAAGAAAGCACTCATAAGAGTCTCAATCTTTTTTCACTCATAAGTCTCAATCTTTTTTACACAAAGACTGTGGTCCATCCCCATACACACTGGTTCAATAAAAGTAATAAGTGTTAGTTTATGCAGGCTACACTAATATGGGTGATCAATTGGGCCCATGGTAATTAAGCCCACATAAGGGTGATAGGCCCAACCAACTTATTCTGGGAGTATGTTAGAGCTTGTTGGACTATTATAAATAGTCTCTGTGATCCCTGCAGTTATCACTATATGAGAACATAATTCATTCACTGAATTGTAGTGATGACCTAAGTGGGACACTACAGAAGACCCTAAAGTATTTGTTCTTGTTCTTGAGACGAAGATTCATGATCAAGATGTATGGGTGTTCTAAGCACTAAGGAGCAATTCTTCGATCAATTTCCCTAATAAGAAGCATGCATGACTGCTCCTCCTACATATTTAAGGTCCTTATTACTTATCTTTGGGCTTGCTGACTTGTGGGATACTTACTCCTTCTGAACTCTTTATTTGGCCATCAAAAGGGGATCCTTGTCTCCCACTTCTCATGAATGGCACCTCGCAACAATTATGCCTCTATGGGGCATGCCAAATGGATCAACTCTCATCCAATGGTTTTCTCTAACAGCAAAAGCCGGTCAGAATCGAATGCATGAAATTGTTAAATTATGCTTTTAGTCTCAATTTGTTTGCTGTGTTAGTCCTAACGTGACAAAGACAAGTGACGGGTCGAAATTTGTGAAAAATGATAAATTATGCTTTACTTCTCAACTAAACCTAGTATTCTGAAGATGGGTTTTGCTTGATTAGACTTAGTTATGAATTTATACACTGTGAATCGAGAATCATCTAGATCCACAGTTAAGTGAACGAGCAAGCCCAACACACCCCCCCCACCCCCCCCAAGGCCACACCCCGGTGGGTGGTGGTTATATGCCTTTCCCCTGATCTTTATTATTTAATATCTCCAAACCATAAGAAATCTAAACTACCCAATTGCACCTTCTACACTCAGACGGAGGGTTCTCTGAAAAGATACCCTTATCTCTTCAGTTGGATATTTATGTAATAGCCTCGCGATCAGGCTGCGTTGTTTCCTCCTCCAGATTTTGACGAAGTACACTTACTTACTAGTGGACTAAGAATTGATCAAGTGGGCAGGTGGGCCCATATTCGAGGTTGATAAAAGAACACATATATTCTAAAATTAATTAGAGCACATTTAGGCCCGGGCCCACATCAATGGGGTTCCTTTTCTACTCGTCAAGCCTAAATTTCCAACTTGAGTCTAGAAGTTGGCGTGCGAAGTTGCAACAAAAAGTGGCGCTTCTCAAAGTAGACGAGCAATGGAAGCATAGAAGCAACGACTTTTGATCTTCGTTGACCTAAAAAGACTCCTAACCGCTGACGCTCTTTCCTCACGCTGACGTCATTTATGTCCGAATCTGGCCTTTGAATTTTAAATTTTAGTGTGGGACCCATCTCTGAAGTACTAAAACCTGCTTGGATCATGCTTTCTCCTCGCATCCTCTCTCTCTCTCTCTCTCTCTCTGACTAGTGGGTCGACTCTTCATCCAACGGGATTTTCTAACCGTCTGATCAAACAGAATCCGTAGGGTACCACGGTGTGTTCCGTGGATTCCAATCCAATGGATTGGAAAGGACAATCTGAATTTGATCAGATCTCCTGAACCTACTACCTTAGCTTGGTCTTTGCAACGTAGTGAACGTGGCGACACAAACTATGGCGCAACAATGTCAAATTGGGGAGAGCTGGTGGCATTAAGGTCATTTCGGTGAGTCGTGGTCGTTCTAATATGCTTACACGTGTGAGAATTGACCTAAAAAATGTCAGAACAGTGTGAGGTCCGTACTGCAACAGATCTTTACTTCCCTCTAAAGTCTGTGAAACTGTGATTGGATTGGTCTTTTCCTCGTTAATTCCGAGGAACCCCCCATATTTCGACACTTGGATACCTCTGACAATTAAATAAAAATGCATTTAAGGATTTTTTTTTATAGAAATTTAAAAATCATATGAAATGATCAACATACCCTCATTTTTTGGTCACATTGTATTAATAACTTGGGAGAGGGATAGGTATGCCGCCGATATCAAGTATGCTAGCGGATAATTCCGAGGAACACATGATGGAGTATCATTCAGGAAGGATATGGGGGTCATTTTAGAAAAAAGGGAAGAGAGAAATAGACATAATATGTGCTAGCATACTTGATATCGGTGGCATACCCACATTGTATTAATAACTTGGGAGAGGGATAGGTATGCTGCCGATATCAAGTATGCTAGCGGATAACACCAACATGGAATAAAATGATCAGTCTGCTCCACATGAAACAGAAAATAACATTTTTATTGATGTTCGCTCGTGCACTCTCATTGGCCCTGAGAGCATGTCCATGTTATGTCTTTTTTTTTTTTTTTTTATTATTTTTTATGGTGTGGCCCTACATAATATTATTTTTCTCTTTGAAGACCTAGGAATAACCTTTTAACTTGATAGGTGGTAGGACCTCATTCCTCAATTAAATACCAGCTTCTTATTTTTTCCCAAGTAGTTACAAGCTTTAAGCAACACATACCGTGAAGCAAAGTAGCAAATCATATGATTCTGAGTTCAAGGTCTATTATAGAATGTAATTTTCTTCTGGATTTTTATACCTTGTAATGCAGGGCTTGTCTTGCTTGGTTTAAAGGGTCTCTTTTCCTTTCTTTTGGTTAGCCCAAAGAAGGAGATTGAGGCTACCTTACTCTGTATATTTTTCTTTTTAATACATACACACTATTTATCCAAAAAAAAATCATATGAAGAAATTTCTGTA
Source organism: Macadamia integrifolia (assembly GCF_013358625.1). Taxonomy (NCBI): domain Eukaryota; kingdom Viridiplantae; phylum Streptophyta; class Magnoliopsida; order Proteales; family Proteaceae; genus Macadamia; species Macadamia integrifolia. The sequence continues at coordinate 26,170,163 of NC_056561.1, read as the reverse complement.
ACACAAAATCCAAAATGCTAGTTCTTACCTGTGGACTTCTTGTTGCAGACCATTTGATTGGGATCTAATTGGGTTCCTACCTTCAAATGGGTGTGTGGACGTGGGGTGAAAAAGGGGGGATGGGGGGTGGGGTGGAAGGGTTCCTATAATCCTACCTTTGGTTTATCTCTCTAATCAATCTTTAATCTGAGGTCTTCATCATTTACTCTGGTTTACCTAACGAAAGGAAGATAGGCCCTATATATAACTATAGTTTAAATTCTGTAAGCGGGCCTTTAGATCATAACTTCATGTATCTAATTTATGGTGGAGTGGTTGATTTTAGATAAGCACAATAGGAAAGTCATGGGACAACCCATTTGATCCTCTATTCTCTTGTTTCACTCATGAACTAACCACTTTCAAGATGTTTTTGGCTTGGCCTCCATAAGCGAACTCGGTTTCTTCTCTTCAAGTTGTAGTAGTGCATTTGCTGAGCTGAATAGGTACAAATTACTGACTACTTTTTGAACCTTTGTAGAATTAGTGCATGCTTAAGCTGTAGCTAAAGTCATTAAGTTGAGCTCACTGAAGCAAACTCAACCAATTTGGATAAAGACAGATTCTCCATTTGTGGTGTCGGGCGGTCAATCTCACTCAAGCTGATTCAGGCCAATTTGAACCCATAACCCTCTCTCTCTCTCTCTCTCCCAGCCTTCAGTATTAAGATATTTAAAAGAACAAGTTAAAGGAAAGAGCAGAAAAAGACATCAAGATATATATAACAGTGACCATATGAGATGGGTTGTCATGTATTATGGTAGGTGACTAAACAACCACCTAGAGCTCACATGGCACCTTGTACATTATAAAAAGCTTTTAAGGGTCATCAACCATGTTTCCTCATGACTAACAGACCAACAACCATAGCCATCCATTTCCTTGAAGAACTTCAAAGCAGCCCAACTAATTACTCATTTCCTTTATTCACAAAATAACCTAATCACCCAAACAGAGTACTTCTAAAAGGAATATAACCTGTTTCTCTCCTTTATTTTGATTTCAGTCTCTTTAGCATGCTTAGAAGATGAAGAAAAGTACTTTTACTCTCCCACTGTACTACAAAATCAACACAATACAGCTACCCTTTTCTCTCAAGAAAGACCTCAGAACCCCCAAGATATGAATTCACCCAGGTGACAGAGGGGTCTCGAAAAGTAGGCTTAAAATGTATCAATGGAGATATCAGACTCGTTAACAGATGAGGCAATTACAAACATGGATAGAATGTCAATTCCATCTTCAGATCTCAGCAAGCTTAGCATCCATTCAACATTTAATATGGCAAGAACAACAACAGATGCAGTTTTCCTGAAGAAATTCTTACTAAAGCCAGTGTGAATTAAGGCAAGGAGAGTATATACAGTAGGTTCAAGTTATCCGACATATGGAGTTTAATCTCAGCTTATAAAATTGAATTATAGCATTTAAGTTTCAAAATGAACAGATTGATAATCCTGAAGTGAGCAACAATAGAAATTTATTCAGACTGGAAGGGAGGAGGAAAGGAAAGCTTTAAGAGCTGGCCTAAGAAAAACTGCTGCTTAGAAGTTTTAAGCAGAAAATGGAACAGCTACCTTTATAGAGAATGTCCTTGAATCTCTAAAGAATTAATGAAATAATATTCACCAACCTGTCTGTACACTCTTGGATCTTCATATGAACAATACCCAAAATCAGGTTTCTCAGTTAGAGATCAGACCCACCAGAGGTTCATGCTTTGGGTTGTTTCTGGCCCACCATGGATTGAAGTCCATTTGGCCACTCGTTGTTTCTTCTTCATTAGGAGCAGGGAGGTTAAGATCGAGCAGATCACGAACCTCAGGAAGCTGTTGCTGAATTACATTGATCTGACTGGCTCCGGATTCAGAGCCCCCAACCAAATGGGATCTCTTGTGGCCACCTAAGGCTTGACCTGATGCAAAAACCTTGAAGCAAATTGGGCACTCATGTCCCTTGCTCTTCTTTGATCCATAACTTGTCTCTGCAATGCCGCCAACTCCTTCCTGCTCCTGCTCCTCAACTGGAGTCTCATTGCTGCAAGACCTATTAAGCTTACTATCAGCTGTTGGATCAGGAGAACCATCTGTCTCAATGCTGTTTTCACTGTTTTCAATCCTCAAAGTGAAGCATCCTTTGACCTTCTTGTGGCTGGCTCTGTGTCCTCCAAGAGCCTGGTAAGAATGGAAAGTCTTGTTGCAAGTAGTACACTCAAACCTGCTTCTCCTTTGAGTTTCCCTACAGATTTCAGAATGTGAAGCATCATACCTCATTTTCCTGCTGGAATTTCCCCCCAATTCAGTATAGTACGCTTCACTTTTGCTTCTCTTTCTTGAAGTATACTTCATTCCGAGCTCTGAATCAACTTGATCCATTTCAGCTTCTTCAATGCAGTCTTTGCCCAATTCAGCTTCAGAATACTCCAATGTACTCTTCTTATGGTTTTGCTTCTTGTTACTGGAGAAATCCTTCCCCAATTCAGCTTCATCTTCTCTGAGAAACCCATGGACAGAAACTTCAGATTCAACCTTCTTGAGGCCAACCCTCAAGAACCCAGGATCAGTACCCCTAAATTCAGATCTTCTCTTCTCAAACTGAAAATTCTCAGAATAGGAAATTACGGATTCTTGCTTCTTCTTGTCTCTTGGTTTCTTCATCTTCAGACTCTGGAGAGTTTCATTCCCATCATCACAGTCAAAATCTCTACCTCCCTTTCCAGGAATTCGCTTATCCAGAGCTGACGATCTAGTTAGAGCTTCTAAAACCACAGAATTTGTATCGGACGACTCTGCAACAGAATTCAGTCCACCCCATTCACCCACATCTCTAGACAACATCATCAAACACAAGGCTACCTCTTCTTGTTCTTGTTCAAACTCCAAAACAGAAGTAGTATTCTTGTTCCTCATTCTTCTCGATCGTCTCCTACGCTTGGGAGCAGTACCATCGTTGTCAGATTGGCTGTCCATAACCAGATTCTGGTTCTCACCAGTCCATGAATCATCCTCCAAGCTATTGTTGGAGACCCTCTCCTTCTCCTTCTCAGAGTGGCATCTCATGTGACCAAACAGAGCTTTCCATGACAGAAATTCTTTACCACATTCTTTACAAGTCTTGCCTTGCCTAACCATTTCATCATCGTTCGGATCCGAAAGTCTCCAAGTCTTCTTCGGGTTCTCTCTGAGACCATAACCAGGATGACCACCAGCTTCGAATCCCACGAAGCTGCTCCTAATTTTGCTTCCACCATTAGCCGAAGCGGAAGCAGCGTTCCTCTTGCTGATGACCTTCTCTTCTGTTTCAGCTGAATTAATGGTGACATGTGACCTCATGTGACCTCCCAAGGACCTTCCGCAGGGGAAGCTCTTCCTACAGAACTTGCATACATGCTTCAGCTCTTGATCTTTTTCCATCGATTTCTTCACTCTTAGAAACTAAAGAAAGCAAAACAGAAGAAATACAGATCAGAAAACAATACGAGAGCTAAAATCGGATGAGCAAGCACAAACCGAGCAAGCACAAACCAGCAAGAATGCCTGATTCTTGATCTCATTCCCACCAAAACCACCCAAATGCTGAAGAAACTGAAGAACAGAGAAAAAACCCAGATCAGAGAAGCCAAACTAAGAGTCCGAATCTGATACGGTAATCCAAACGTATCCCGTTTTTATTGCTTTCGACTGAATATAAGAGAACCCATCTCAGATTTCATAGTGTTTTAGAACAAGATCTGAAGCACAAAAACCCACTAAATTTGGTCTCTACTGCTCTCACACTCTGTTTTGGGTAGTTGGAATTTGCAGAGAAAAATCAAATTTGAAGCGATGGGTCTATGACGACCTTTGTTTGCGAATGATGGGATGAACAGGCCAAAGAATAAAAAGGAAAAAAAAATTAAAAGAAGAGAGAGAGAGATAGAGGGAGAGAGGCGCTTTAATTTCGTCTCTTTTCTCTCTCTTCCGCTTGGAGTGGTGCTAAATTTGGAGGAGAAATCCATGCATGGAAGCAAAGATAATAAGAGGAAAGGACAGAGAGATGCACGTGTACACAACTGAGAATACTACGCCAGTCAATCAGACGGTCAGGATCTCTCCAGATTGAGTATCCATGATGAGGAGCCCACTAAAACTAACTGCTCCCTAAGTATTCCTTCCTTTGTTTACTGTTAAGGAAGGTTGGGATAGCACATAGACACGGATGAAAGGATCGAATCTCCAACCGTTGTTCTTTTGGACTTTCTCAATTCCCCTTATTATGGCAAAAGCTTCCCATGGACCAGGAAAGGGGTCCTTTGTTGAGACTTTGGGACACCTAATTTGGTCACATGAACGGATTAAATGGTAAATAAATTTTGGTTCGAGATGATTTGGATAGAACATATGCCAAACTTAATCTAAATTCAACTATTTACCATCATGTGGCTCTCTTTGGTTGAAGGTAAATTAAAGGGAAGAGGTGAAAAATTTCAGATAAAAAAAAAAAAAAAAACATTGTTATATTACTATCCCTAAATGATTCCAAATTTGACTATTAAATTTCACTTTATTTTGCATTCAAATCTTGGTGTTTGAAAAGTAAAATAAAAATTGGGGAAATGAACGGTCCTCTCGATCATGCTTTTGTGCTAGATATAAAGGGTAGTGAAATGATGCCCTCACCTTTGTGAAACCCAAAAATCCCACCTACTGTTGATGCCCATGTGTGCCCCCTCGTTGGCCGCATAACCAGGGAGAGTGCTCTTTTACTCATAAAATTACATCTAAAATGCATCATTACTAAATATTGTAAGACATTTAAGTAGTTTCTACAATCATGTCGAGTAATAAAAAAATTCTTTTCTAGTTTTAAAAATTTTCACTTCCTTTCCTTTTGTTTCCTTTTAACCAAATGTAGCTGCAATACCCTCCCATGTAATTTTATGCACCCCTTTAGTAGTCTATTTCACCTATAACATATTCTTTAGTTTTTCAATGATCTGTTTTTCTATATGGTCAAAACCTTTACATCTATATGTCCACACAATGTCAATCAAATCCAATCTACCACGTGGCAGAAGTAGGCAACCAACCAACCCTTAGTTTTGTGGACCACCAAACCAAAAAAACCTTTTCTCATTCTTTGTTTACTTCCCTAGGTCATTGTTGGATATATATGTGCATCAAACCCAATTTAAAATGTTTAAGTTCAATTAGTTTGCATTATCATTCTATGTGTGATTTGTTATCCCTAGGTTATATTGATTACAGTGTCTACAACTAGAGACAAAATTGGATATTCTGTTCATATAGTTGTTTATATATTTTCAGAATGTAATTCAATAATATAGACACGAATATTTATATCGTATATGCATGCGATGCGATGAAATTTGACCGGCAGAATTCCCAAGCAAGAGATAAAGTTTCCAGATGCTCCTGCGCAGAAAAACAGTAAATAGAGAGTGTCAGGTTGATCTGGTTGGGGACTCTCCGATGCCAAAGTCAGAAAACTTGCAACAGGTAAATCCCCAATAAAAGAATTGATCCTTTTTTCAGAGGCTTACCTTGATCTTTATAGGCAATGGATGGTAGCAGTTTATGGAGAGTCCGTACTTGGTAAGTGTTTAACAAGTAAACTGGCTCCTTGTCTTGCAAAGTAGATCCGAGAAATATCCTTTACTTATGAGGCGTAGGATCTCATTAAGGGATTCGCCCCTGGTTTTATGTTGTTATTTCGGCCCTGGACTCCTTATTTGGAGAATCCTTGGCTGGGAAATTTCCTTACACAGCAAGGGATAAGATTTGGTGATGATTTGGTGAGTTGATAAGATCTACTAAGCTGGAGGAATGAGATATCCGGAGTCGTTCCTTAAATGTCGGAGGCGACTTGGTCGAGCAAGAGGCTCAACCCCAAGATGGCAGAATACGAGGCTAACTAACTGCACGAACTCTTTAATGAAGAGATATGATGCTATACACACTTCCTTGGACAAGCAATCAAAGATTATCAAGGAAACATGGCCCCAAGATGGCCAAGCAAGGGGCTCAGCCGCAAAATGGCAGAGCAGGGGGCTCGACCCTCAAATGGCTGAGCGGGAGGCTCGGCCTTGAGATCTGGTTAGCATCTTAAGTGGCGAGCAGTGTACACTTTTAGGGTCATCATAAGCTCCCACTCTGGTAGGTCAGGTCGGCTTGCTAGACTAGGGAGCTTTGGGTTGTCTCTTTAGGTCCCATCAATCAATAGGCATTTATGGTAGCTGTCGTGCACCATGCTTTCAACATAAAACCCGTGCTAATTGCCACGTGGTGCCATCCATTCGAGGTACATCGGGCACACCAAACTTCCCTTGATCGCAAGCGTTTGTTTCAATGAATCAGGCCCGCTAAATGCATCACCTTTCGTCTTATTAATAGATGAGCCCCCACCTTTACTTTACACTATAGCTTGATTGTTGCAACTCGGCTCATCTTGGAAAGGTGTTTGGCTCCGTACTCTGAAGCAGTTATTGGCTTGATTATTTAGTTTACGTTGCCTCGGCACATCTTCCACCTTTCAGCTGGTAAGTTTATTTAAGTTATGTGTCACACCCATTCTTCTCTTGATTTGCCCAATATGACCCTGGTCAAAGGCAATGACCATGTAGTTGAGCCTTCTTTTGATGAAGTCATGCTTGATCAGTTGCTCAACTTTAGCTGTGAATTGGCTTGAGTCTTCCTAGGGGGTTTAACCCGACCACAAGGGACATACAACTTCCTCCAGTGAGGTTACTTCCTCTAGTGGATCTGAGTCTTTGAGTAGTAGTGCTGAGATAAAGTTTGCCGAGGTAGACAATGATGAAGGCCTCGACTTTGTCTTTTGGATCGAGCCATGCCACCAGCAACATCTTGAGCACCCTTCCAGTTGAGTCTTTAAACAACAGGAGGGTGAGATTCGAGATACATGATGATGTGGTGATGTGGGTCCCTAATGATTGGGAATTTGTAGACTTGAATGAGGATGAGGTGGCTTTCCTTAACGGCCTTAGGATCCTAGTGTCCCCTTGCTTTTGCAGAACTCAACTACTAGGGATTAGCACCTAGTCAACTGATGTAGAACTCTTAGAGCATCCTGTTCGGATTTGATGCGTTTGCCTCGAAGATGAAACAAGATGTGATCCTTTGTGCTTTCCATTTTTTCTTTATATTGAAGAAGCATGTCACAGGGTTGTATTATTTCACTCGCGGGATAAAAAGAAACCTATAGGACTATCCAATTCTTTATTCACATGCCCAATTTAGAAAAGAAGTGGAAGTGTCACACCCCGCTCGCACAAAGCCGAGCCGGTGACCGAGTTAACATCGGTTAACTCACAAACCTGCCAGGATCAACAATGCAGTAACTGCAATACAACATACCTCTACTAAACTAAGACAAATCTGTATTTTCAGTGGAAGACTTGTTCATAATAATATCAGTAATTGTATCCCAAATACTTAATACCAAAATTGAGTTATAAAAGTTATATACTTTTGGGCCCAAAGGCATGATATATACACAAAAATATAACAATTTAAGCATCAAGTCATTAAAAGGGAGTACATCAAAATAATCTAGAAGAATCACACAGGAGTCCCTACAGCCCTGTAGCACAATCCTCGCATGTGCAATCTGCACCGTGCTTGAACACATCGGGGACCCACCAGTCCTCAGAGGGAAGCTCCACGATGGGGCCTGGCTCTTGATTTCTAGGTAGGTAACCTGCAAAATCACGTAAAAGAGTTGTGCAAGTGGGGTGAGCGCACTAGCCCAGTAAATGGAAATGAAGACTATTCAAGGAAAACCACATAAACAGTCACAACACAAATGCGCATATATGCAATTCATTTTAACCCTATTAGCCTAACAACATTACTAGGTCATAGGTTATATGCTACTCACAACCACAGTACACATATGCCCCGGGTACGAGTTGCGAACCCCATCCCATGATATGCCCATAGGGTTATCCAAGAAGGCCCACCGTTGGCACCAGAATTTAAATACATGCCGACCTCCGACAAATTTAAATGACAGAAAGTAAATGGGTGACTCCACCCGAAATAAAAGTAGTACGATTGGCCCTCTGAATATACCACTGAGGTTACTGATTGCCCTAGCGATCAATCGTGCATGCTTCTAACCACTACAGGAGTTCGACAACTGCAACCCGATGCTTCCCCCCAATGATCCTCCAACACGTAAACCCTGTTGGGAAGGGTCATAGCACAAGGATAAATCACATCCTTGCCATATGCCTCTACATGAGCATAGTACGATTACACAATAGCGTCGCGTCCCATTTCACGAGCCATAATGTACTCATTTTCAAGTCGACAACGACATCTAATCTAGCATATACATCATGTCCAAATGAAATTCTTCCATCACATACATCAAGATATAAAGGATATTCATCATAAATCAAAGTATAACATGTTATGTAAATGCACATACAATGTGTGATATGGCATATGTGATGTCTAGTCTACACAAAAGTGATATGATGACATGGCTAGACTAACACATGTTAAATGATGCATAACATTTTAAAATTAAATCAGAGTCCACTCTCCACTTACTTGTATATGTACATGGTGCTTGTACCCGGTACGAAAAAGATCTGATGTGTGGGTACGTGTACAGTGAGTGTAACTTATCATAAACATAATGGTTTATCATTTTACTATTTTGGGGTCAAAATCATCATGTTTGAATATTAAAATTGGGTTTAGAATCATAAATGGGGACAAATTCTGAGAATTCTGGAAATATAAGTGGACTAGAGCCAAAGACAGGCAGGCTATGTAGCCCACCGGTTTCAGCCAACCGGTTACACCAAAGCCCAGAAACTGAGTTCTGGGAACTCAGGTGGGCTAAAAATACCCCCCAGTTTTGAAATGAAATTCTTCCAACATCTTCCCTGACTTTTCTCCCGTTTAGGAAACTTGTTTGGGGTCGATTCGGTGACTCAAATCACTCATCTAAGGTCAAATCATGTATCCTCAACCTAGATCTAAGATCAAATTAAAAGAAAAAAGAAGATTCTTACCTCTTTCTCAAGAACACTAATGAAATACTAAATTTCACTTATTTTGCTCAAGAACCTCCCAATACTCTAGATCTTTACCAACACTCTTTCCAAATCCTTCAAAATCATTATACACACCTTCTATTATACCTTAGATTTGATTATCCAAGTAGGATTAGCAAGATCCAAGTGGGTCCTTTCCCAAAAATCAAAAAGAGGTTTAAGAAAGGGGTTTTCCTAAGAATCTTTGGAATGTGTACAATATCTACCTCAAATCAAAGATCTCGACGAGCTGATCATTAATCTGGGCTCAAAATATCAAGATCCAGCTCCGGTGAAGCTCTACGGTTGATTTTTCCTTCTTCTTTCTTCTTCTTCTTCCTCTTTTCCTTTCTTCTTCTTTCTCTCTCTTCTTTACTCTCCCACCGGCCAACTATCATTAATGAGAGAAAAGACAATTAATGTCACATATTTTATACCTGGGCCCCCAAAATATCTTTTATTCTCAAGTGGGCTATCTCAGGTGGGTATATCTCAGGTGGGCTTCTCAGGTGGGCTTCTCAGGTGGGTATATCTTAGGTGGGCTTCAATAGGAATAAACTCCCACATAATATTAGATTATGTTGGCACCCACAATACTAATTTTATACCTTTACTTTTTTTATATGGCCTCGTGGTTCTCAAGTGTAAGGCTTGGGTGCACATTTTACACTTGGTACCCGCTCGGTCATGTCAGACCAACCTGAGTTCAAGGTCACCCTTGCTATCATATTCCATATGGAACCTATGTCGGTTCTCTTCGGTTTAGTCCCTATATGATCAAACCAAGTCAATACGAGTAATTAGACCGGGTTTAGAAAGTAGGGTATCACAAGAAGAGTTAGTTCTTCTTTGCAGCCATCCTGGGTAACCCATTCAATTGCACTTGGTTTGAGCCCTCCCTCAAGATGCTAAACTGAGTCCCTGCCCTTAATGAGGAAGGGTATTAGATCGTCTAAATGTGTTGGATGCTACAGGAGGAGGACCTTTTGCGGGAGTGGGAACTCAATGAGGTCCTAAAAGAGGGTGGGGGTCCCTGGATCGACACTTCCTTTTCTTCATTACATATATATATATATATATTATACATACATCTCCTTTCCCTTCCTTCTTGTATTTCTTACTCCTTGGTTTTTATTCTTTCCTTTGTAGTGGTCAATGTTCGGATAGATAAGACGAAGCTCGCAACAGGGGTAGTAGGGGCATAGAGGGCTAAGACCACTGAGTAGGCGACCAAGAGAGCTGAGGAGAAGGCTACCGCAAAGACTAAATAGACAAAAACTTCTACTTCGGCACAGATGGAGAGAGATGAAGCTGTGATCATAAGGGTGGAGAAGGAACCCCCTCTAAATAAGAAGCCAAACAAAGAAAAAGGACCGACGAAGGAGAAGGAATACATGGGGCACCACCAATAGGTGCAAAGGATAAGAGCCTGGCTCAGCCTAACTCTTTTCCTCAACTACTCAATTAACTTACACCTTAGGGCCGACAGGACCAAAAGAGACGAAGAAAAGATAGGTCCTCTTCCGAACCTACTGAGGTCAAGGCCAAGCCTATTGCCATCCTACCTCGAGCATCTCATGGGCCGGGGACTAGAGTTATCCCTCCAGCATGGAACTTGTTGGAAAATGATTTGTCTATTGTGGACAAGACTGTTGCTCGAATTTGGGGAAAGAAGGGTCAGCCTCAACCCGACAAACGGAGTCAAGGCTATGCAAACATCCACGTCGCAGAGTATGTTTGCCAGAAAATATGTGAGGTTAGTGGCCGAGCTGAGGCTTAGTTGTTGTTCTTTCCCTTTTGGTTGCTTGCACGGTTCTAGCATCAAATTCTTATATAGAACTTTAATTAGTTGATTGAGATAGCCACCATATTTGAAAGGATGGTCGTAGGGAAGCAAGAGGTTGAGGCCAAGGCAAGGAAGTTTTGAGATTAGATGGCCACCGCCACTGGTCAGTTAGACATTGTAGGAAAATAGGCCAAGCCGAGGAGGCCAAAGCGACCGTTGCTACAAAGAGGGTGAGTGCTCTGGAGGCGGAGATGAGCCGACAACTCCTCATGAACATCTCTTTCATCAAGGATAAGGAGCGTCTCTAAGTGGAGGTAGGGGAGCTTTAGGAGGAAGAGTTGTTGAAGAAAGGTGAGGCTCACCAAACTGCCATCAAAGCCCTAGAGAAAAAGCACAGGTGTCACACCCCACTCCCGACAGTCACAACTTACCATTAGGAATATCGGCGGTGTGAGTAAGACACGTACCAGTCTTACAAACCTACCAGGATCTCTGATAGCAGTACCTTAACATTTTCATCATCTCACAACACAAACCAGTATAAGCAACGGAATCAGAGTGTAGTAGCGAAAGTTATAAGTAAAATGGGGAAACATCTAATGGTAATATAATAGCAATAACCGAGTTATTCTGTTATATTCATCCATGATATACTATAATATCAAGAAAATATACAATCCACAACTATATCCAAAAATATCACAATATGATGTACAATCTCATGGTGCAGCGTAAGCACAGTGGTGGCAAGCATAGCCGAGTCGTGTTCTGTTATTCATCCATCAGTTGCTCATACCATACTCCGACCCAGAAGATACTGGATCACCCGCCATCGGTACCACGATACCTGCATCATCATCTAAAAAGAGGTGTATACGTGGGGTGAGCTTTCCAACTCGCTCAGTGAGGGGGGGGCAAGCACATCCAAGCAAGATAATATCAGTAATAATTTATGATGCATGATTGCAAAAATTAAACACATAGTCCATGATGCTCGTGATGCAATTCAATTTTTTATTATCCACCTAACAATACAAGCTAAGTCTGGTAAATGCTACTACGGCGCATTAGGCTATATCTCTTGTCTCAGAAATGACATCGACTACGCAGCGATACAAACCCTAGCCATGATTAGAAGCCTACCGGTCCCCGTATGCGTCCATGGGTCACCCAGAAAACCCCTGATAACCCCCTGGCAGTCACGACACTGGTAACATATCGGCCATGCCGGATAGGTTTTCGCCTCCAGCAACAATCATATCGTACCGTGAGAGTGGCACTTCGGAAAGGCTCATCAAACATACCACATTGGATTATCCAACACTTAACCCCTGTTGGTAAGGGTGCGTAGCATAGGGAGTGATACCTAATCACATATATACTATATGACTTCATAATGATACAATCAGTATGGATTACACGATACCGGAGAGACCTCGGCCACAAAGTGTAATCCATCTCCAAATACAGTCTCAGGTACACGATACCAAAGAGACCTTGGCCACAAAATGTAGCCTGAGACCATTCACCTAATCTAGCATGCAAATAGCAATTGAGTATAGACTACGCAACACCGGCAAGACCTCGACCACGAAGCGTAATCCATCTCCAAATGTAGTCTTGGGGTACACGATACCAGCGAGACCTTGGCCACAAAGTGTAACCTGTGACTACAACTAACTCTAATGCACATAATCAATGCATGAATGCTACATAAATACGACAATCACGGCACCAGTACCACCTCGGCCACATCGGATCCCATCATACATTTCTATACAATTCATATCAAAATCGTAAAATGACAATGTAGCATATCATAATCGTATTTGGAATAATTACAATTAAACATATAATTCAAAACATGTAAGCAATTTAATGATAACAAATATTTTAAAAATAAACACAGTCCATCCCTCACCTGTTTTACGATCGGTCGTGTTTAGGTTCAAGTACGACCATCGATCAATCAATTCAATTCTAGCTTCGGGGCTCTTGCACGTCACTATCCTTGACACAAGGGGATCATACATCAGTACACATCAAAAAAATCGAGAAGGACCCACAAAGGTCACCCCCAAAGTGTACAGACACTGTCTCCCAATGACAATAATGTCACTGGAAACAACCACCGAAAACAGGGCATTTCCACTGAAAATATCAGACCTATTTCCGATGGAGGCAACAGAGAGCATGTAAAGCTCACATGTTCACCAGAAATATGCCATTGAAAATAGACCCAGTGGATCCAGTGGGCTATTTTCGATGGAGGTACAGGGCAGTCCAACCAATTTGGGGCTTTCCGACTCGAGCCCGATTGTCAGGATTTGTTTCGTGGAGTTTATAGGGGATGTGTAATACCCCGCTTCTTAAACCCGGTCTGATTTTGCGATTGAACCGGTTTAACCATGCAGGAACCGAGCTAGAGGATATTAGAGCGGGCTCCTTATGGGCTATGATGGCACGGGTGACCTTAAACACCGGCTGGCCCGACAAGTCCGAGCCAGTGCCAGAAGAGACGGGAGTGCCCAAACCGTGTACGTGCACCTACCATAAGGCTATGTACGGATGAAACAGGTATTATATCCGTATTTTTAAGGTATATACGTATGCTACATCGTATGCCTGGGGTGGGGTTCGTGCCCGACAAGTCCGAACCCGGTCAAAATCCCAAGTTTTGGCTCTAGAGCGGGTATAACAGGTGGGTACACCCACCCACCTGAGTGACCCATCCAAGACTATTCACTTAATTAGGAATAGTATATAAGGCTTTATGATTTCTTTTCTTTCCATTTATTACCCTCGTACGTTTTGGTGAGAAAGTAAAGAGGAGAGAGAAAAGAGAGGGAAGAAGAAAGGAAGAGGAAGAAAGGAAGGATTTCAGTGGCGCCGAAGCTCGATCTTGCCATTCCGGTGCCGGGAGAGTAATCTTCAACTCTAGATCTACAGTTGGAGGTAAGAAAAGTTGGGTTTTATGAACATTCGCCATACCCAAGCTTTAAACCCTTGATTCGAGTATGGTTTTTTGAGATCTTGTAAATACCCTTTGAAATGATGAATCTAAGGTTTAATAGATGATTTATGTGTTGATCTTGAAGGATTTGAAGAGATATTGACAAGGTAGAAGAAGCATTGTGAGTTGGAAGTGATTTGAATGGTTTGAAGTCATTTTTGGGCAAAGAAGGTAAGATGGTTTCCCTCACTTGAATCTAACCTAGATCTAGGTTAGAACCATCCTATAGGATCTTGAAGGTGTGAAGAATGGGTGGAGAAAATCCCCATTTGATTCCCCAAAGAATGGAGAAAATGGGGAAGAGACAAGGTTTTTCCGCCAAAACCGGTGGGTACAACCGGCGGGTACCTACCCGCCTGAGGGTACCCACCTGAGAAGGCAGGGGTCCCTGGCCAAACCGGCGGGTACAACCGGCGGGTTAGAACCATCCTATAGGACCTTGAAGGTGTGAAGAATGGGTGGGTATAACCGGTGGGTAGACAGCCCACCTGTCTTACCCACCTGTGTGGCCAGAAGGTGATCTTTATGTCCGATCGAACCCAAATCAGACGTGTGACCTTATTTTGACGTTCTAAACACGATTTTGACATCAGATTTTATTAATTTTGATTCTAAAATGGTGAAGTCATAACCCCTCTCAATTACGTTAGGTTCACCAAGTCTTACCCGATTCGCTCCGGATCTCGCCCGTACCGAGCGGGAATCCTTGTGCGCTACAAGTAAGTGGAGGGAGGAAGTTTGGCCTTGTTTCAAGGAATTTGTTTGGCATTCATATAAATATATCTAATCTAGTCATGTCATCATGAATATGCTATATAGATTAGTCATTCCACACATTGATGTGCATATGTGCTATGTTTACTTTCAAATGCAAATTGAATGAGATGTTATATGTTGAATGTGGACATCATGGTGCATAATGCATTGATAGACTAGATTGCCATAGTCGGCTTGGAAACGAATGCATTGGTGGCCCGTGGTATGGGACACGGAGGCACTATGCAGTCGTACATTCATATAGGAGCATGCGGTATTAGGATTCTCACCATCCCGTGCTACGACCCTTTCCAACAGGGGTTAAGGTGTTGGGTTGCCATTTGGGGGGAAGCAGGGGTCGCGGTATGGGACACTGTGGCGGTTAGGCATTGATAGACTAGATTGCCATAGTCGGCTTGGAAACGAATGCATTGGTGGCCCGTGGTACATTCAAGAGGGCCAATCGTACTGCTTTTAAATTGCTGGAGTCAGCACCTTTATTTTCAGTCATTTACATTTCTGTTGAGAGCCGATGGACGGCATTGTCTTTACTTTTCTGAGTACTCATGGTGGGCCTTCTCCGACAGCCCTATGGGCGTATCGCGGGAGGGAGTTCGCGGCTCGTACCCGGACGGCACTGTGGTTGTAGTAGCACTAAAACCAAAGACTTAGTAATGTTGCTTAGGTGGATGTGAATTAAAATGGACGGCATGGCATGTAGTGCATATGATGTGTTGTGATGTGTGGACTGTGGTGGGCCACCTTTCTACTTACTGAGCTAGTGAGCTCATCCCATGTGTCACTTTTTAGAGTATACGCGCACTGTGGTTGCAGTAGCACTAATGAGTTTTAATGTTGCTGGTGGATGTGAATTAAAATGTATGGCATGGCGTGACTGTGTGGACTGTGTGTGCAGGTCCACCTTTCACTTACTGAGCTAGTGAGCTCCACCCTGGAGGCCATGCTGATCTCCACTTCCGAGGCCGCTCTGAGCTCTTCTATATGATGCCGAGCTGGGCACAATCCTCGATGCCGAGCTGAGCTCCAGCCTTGATACCGAGCCGAGCTGTGTACTCTGATGATTTTGATGATTTCCTGTATATACTTGATATTTGAACTTTATTCTTTTTGTGTATATATCATGCCTTCGGGCCCAATTGTATATAATTATTGTATCACCATTTGGGTATCAAGTATATGGGAGTTATTTACAGGTAAAACTTGATTCCGAGCTGATCTCCAGAACTTTGATACCGAGTGTAGCTGTGTACTCTGATGATCCTGGCAGGTTTGGGTTAACCGGTGTTAACTCGGTCACCGCTCCGGTTCAGGGTGAACGGGGTGTGACACTTCATCTACGAGACTATCTGCGATAGCAGTGCCCGTCCGGAGTCCGAGAGTCTTCCGCTGAGGTTGCTTATGTTAGTGTGTGGATGCTGTGGTGGAATACAGTATCTGATGATCCTGGCAGGTTTGGGTTTCGTGGCGGCTTTCATCGCTTTCTGCATCTTCACAGCCGTAGAGTGGGGCGGCGAGCACTTTTGCCTCCCCTACATCATTCTCAGGACGATGGAGCACCACACTTCCCACCCTGAGGATAGAGGATTCCCCTATGGTAGGATCCTCACTAGGATCTTCGAGTTCTTCGGGGTGGACTTGAGGG
Source organism: Macadamia integrifolia (assembly GCF_013358625.1). Classification (NCBI taxonomy): domain Eukaryota; kingdom Viridiplantae; phylum Streptophyta; class Magnoliopsida; order Proteales; family Proteaceae; genus Macadamia; species Macadamia integrifolia. Next base: position 26,153,839 of record NC_056561.1, on the reverse strand, counting down.
GCGAGGAGGGGAAGACTCCGGCTGATAGGTTTGACCGGAGTAACCTCCTGAGGATGGGTCTCCAAACCCTCATGGATTCACCTCCGAGATCAGGAGCTCAGAGAGGTAGGGGTAGGAGGGCTGCCCCTATGGAGGATGTCCTCATGGAGGAGGAGTCCAGTGAGGAGGATGAGGACTACGTTCCTTAAGACGAGGAGGAGGATCTAATGGGTGGTGGCATCCCTGAGGAGGCGCCTCAAGAGTCGAGAGGTTCTGGTCCCAGTTCTTCCAGAGCTGCAGTCTCACCACATAGAGCTCCACCACCTGGGAGTGGTGTCTACGACTTCGAGGGCATGGTGTCCTCCATGTGGGCCTTGCAGGATGGTCAGGTTCAGCTACTGAGATGGCTGGAAGAGAGTGCCTCCAAGGAGGAACGCATCCTGGAGAGGCAGGCCACCTTGGAGGATTCCTTCCTCAGGCTGGGTCAGGACTTGGACACCATGGCCAATGCTATCTCAGCAGATTTTGGCCGGCTTCGGAGGGAGGTACGGCTGGTGAACGCAAGGTTTGACTATTACGATCACCGCCTCGACGTCAACTCTAGGCCACCGGCAAACGTGATGATCATCGATGATGACGACGATGACCAGTGAGGGCTTGGCTCGCCCACACCAGCTGTTTATCTGTTTTCCCTTTTTTTTTTTGTAGACATTGTTGTATATTTCTTTTCTTATCATTCCTTATATTTGCACTGTAACTGGATTCACTGTGGAATAATATATTTTGATAGTGATTTTCTCTGTGGTGCTTTTATTTGTTGAGTTCTTATATAGTTTGATTGTGATGGTTCCTGTTACTTTTTATCCTTGTTGTATAGAATATGTCGTTTATCAGGTGTTGTGTGTAGAATTTTTGGAAATCCCATTTTACGCCGTTATGCTGCCGAAATTTCGTCAAACTTGTATCCTATTGGTTATAACATCAATTTAATTACCATTTATCTACACTCACGTATGCCATGAATGCAATCCCTAAATGCAACTCTTTTTAATACTTCATTCTTTGGCTTTTAATCTTTAAAGCTTTTACGTTAACCCAACCCCATTTCCCTATTATAGAGTCTACGGGATTCTAATGGTATGTTGTGAGTAGAGCAGAGCATCACCCTCTGATACCACCGTTTGTCACACCTCGTTCACACTGAACCGGGCCAGTAACCGACGTTAACACCGGTTAACTGAAACCTGCCAGGATCATTAGATATTGTATTCCACCACAGCATACACACAACTAATATAAACTCATCAGATCAGCGGAAGACTAAGTTTTACCTGTGAATAATCCCAAAATACTTGATACCCAGATAGTGATACAATAATTATATACATTTGGGCCCGAAGGCATGATATTTACACAATAAAAATAAAGTTCAAATATCAAGTACATAAGGAAATCCACCAAAACAATGAGTACACAGCTCGGCTCGGTATCAAGGCTAGAGATCAGCTCGGCATCAAGGGTTGAGCCCAGCTCGGCATCACATAGAAGAGCTCAGCTCGGCCTCAGAAGTGGAGATCAGCACGGCCTCAAAGTTGGAGCTCAGATCGGCCTCATAACTGCTGTCCCGCAGCACAACTCTCGCACGAGCAGTCAGTGCCGTGCTCTAACTCCTCAGGGGTCCACCAGCCCTCTTCAGGAAACTCGACTGTGGGACCGACCCCGTGCTCCTTGGATGTATGACCTGCAAAATCATCTAAAAAGGGGCATATATGTGGGATGAGCTCACTAGCTCAGTAAGTAGAAAGATGGACCACACAGCAGTCCACACATCACAACACATCATATGCACTACATGCCATGCTATACATTTGAAATCACATCCACCTAAGCAATATTACTAAGTCCTTGGTTTTAGTGCTACTACAACCATAGTGCATGTATACTCCGGGTACGAGCCGCGAACTCCCTCCCGCGATACGCCCATAGGACTGTGGGATGAGCTCACTAGCTCAGTAAGTAGAAAGACAATGTCGTCCACCTGCTCTCAACAGAAATGTAAATGATTGAAAATAAAGGTGCTGACTCCAGCAATTTAAAACCAGTACGATTGGCCCTCTTGAATGTACCACCGGGGTTGCCGACTGTCCTACATGACCCGTCGGGCATTATGTCTAACCGCCACAGTGACCTTACGACCGCGACCACCGCTTCCCCCCAAATGATAACCCAACATCTTAACCTCTGTTGGGAAAGGTCGTAGCACGGGATGGTGAAAATCCTAATACCGCATGCTCCTTAAAAGTAGTACGATTGCATAGTGCCTCCGTGTCCCATTCCACGGGCCACCAATGCACTCGTCTCCAAGCCGACTACGGTATCTAGTCTATCAATGCAACATGCACAATGATGTCCACACCTTAACCCCTGTTGGGAAGGGTCGTAGCACGGGATGGTGAAAATCCTAATACCGCATGCTCCTATATGACAATAGTACGATTGCATAGTGCCTCCGTGTCCCATTCCACGGGCCACCAATGCACTCGTCTCCAAGCCGACTACGGCATCTAGTCTATCAATGCAACATGCACAATGATGTCCACATTCAACATATAACATCTCATTCAATTGGCATTTGGAAAGTAAACATAGCACATATGCACATCAATGTGTGGGATGACTAGACTACATAGCATATTCATGATGGCATGACTAGACTAGATATATTTAAATGAATGCCAAACAATGCCTTGAAATAAGGCCAAACATCCTCTCCCCACTTACCTGTAGTGTACAAGGATTCCCGTTCGGTACGGGTGAGATCCGGTGCGAATCGGGTAGGATTTGGTGAACCTAATATAATTGAGCGGGGTTAGTACTTCACCATTTTAGGATCAAAATTAATGAAATCCGATGACAAAATCATGTTTAGAATGTCAAAAGAAGGTCACACGTCCGATTTGGGTCCAATTGGACATAAGGATCACCCTCGGGGCCACACGGGTGGGTCAGATAGGTGGGCAATCTGGCCCACCGGTCCTACCCACCGGTTTGGACCGGCGGGTAGGGGCCCACCGGTAGGACCTGCCGGTTGGGCCAGGGGCCCCCTGCTAGGACCGGCGGGTAGGGTGGCCCGCCGGTTGGGCCTGTCGGTCGTGCCCGAAGCCCCCCTACCCTCTCAGGTGGGTGCCCACATGCGGGTAGGGGCCCACCGGTTGCACCCACCGGTCTTGGCGGGAAAACCACCGTTTCTTCCCAACTTCCTCCATTCTTTGGGGATTCAAATGGGGGCTTTTCCCATCCATTCTTCACACCTTCAAGGTCTTATATGATGGTTCTAACTTAGATCTAGGTTAGATTCAAGGAATGGGAAACCATCTTACCTTCTTTGCTCAAGAACAACTTCAAACCCTTCAAATCACTTCAAACCCACAATGCTTCTTCCACCTTGTCAATACCTCTTCAAATCCTTCAATATCAACACATAAATCATCCATTAAACCTTAGATTCATCATTTCGAAGGGGATTTACAAGATCTCAAGAAACCCTACTCGAATCAAGGGTTTAAGCTTGGGTATGGTGAATGTTCAAAGAACCCGACTTTGCTTACCTCCAAATGTAGATCTAGAGTTGAAGATCACTCTTCCAGCGTCAGAATGGGAAGATCAAGCTTCGGCGCCGCTGAAATCCTTCCCTTGTTCCTCTTCCTTCTCTTCCCTTCTTCTTCCCTTTCTTTTCTCTCTCCTCTTTACTATCCTCACCAACGTACAGTGTCATAAATGAAAAGAAAATAAAATCCTAAGCTATATATATAATTCCTAAATAAGTGAACAGTGCACATGGATGGGTCACTCAGGTGGGTGGGTGCACCCACCTGTCCACCCACCTGAGGGCCAAAACTTGGGATTTTAACAGAGTCCGGGCCTGGCGCGAACCCCACTCCTGGCATACGATGTAGCATATGTATATACCTTAAAATACGGCTATAATACATGCTTTATCCGTACATGGCCTTATGGTAGGTGCATGTACACGGCTTGGGCACTCCCGTCTCTTCTGGCACTGGCTCAGACTTGTCGGGCCAGCCGGTGTTTAAGGTCACCCTTGCCATCATAGCCCATAAGGAACCCGCTCTAACTCCCTCTGGTTCGGTTCCTGCACGGTTAAACCAGTTCAACCGCGAAATCAGACCGGGCTTAAGAAGCAGGGTATTACAATGGTTGCTATGGATGCATGTAGATGCATATGGTAAGGATCACATCCCAATGCTATAACCCCTTGCCAATAGGGGGTAAGGTATTGGCTAATCCCACTCTGTGGTAGGTCATAGAGGACTACTACACTCAAATACGTAACAGATCTATGGACACCCAAAGTCTAATGGCCAAGCCAAGGCATCCAATCAAACCATGCTCGACGGGCTAAAAAAGAGCTCGAACTAAGTGCAAGAGGTGGGAAACCAAACTACTAAGCATACTGTGGGCATATCGAACAACAGTATGAACCCCAATAGGCGAAACACCATTTAAATTGGTGTGCAATAAGAGGCACTCGCCCCAATTGAAGTCCTAGTAGGATCCTATAGATCAATCAATCTTGATGAGGATACTAACGAGGAAGGGTTGCGATCCAACCTAGAATTCTTAGATGAAGTCCAAGAGGTTGTAGCTTTAAAAATGAGCGTACAAGAGAAGAACTAAGCGACTTTACAACTCGAAGGTCAAGAGATGAATGTTTCAAGTCCGTGATCTAGTCCTCCGCAGGAGGGAAATCCCTGATCCATGCCACACGGGAATGTTAAGTGCTAATTGGGAGGGCCCATATGTAGTCTCCAAAGTCATATGCCCAGGGAACATACCACTTGTAGACTCTAGATGGTGAAGTCATCCCAAAGGCCTGGCATTTGGAGAACCTCAGAAAATACTACTAGTAAATTATATGTCATATGCAAATTGATCAAATCACCAAGCTAACTATTAAGATGCCTATTAGTTTTAATTTTTAATCTTACCTTTTGAAATAAAATCTATGTTATATGCTTTTCGCGAAGACACTAAAAGTTCTTGCAGATCATCCCCTTAGCAGACTAGAGACCAACCCTAGGGTTGGATAAAAGCCCGATTACACTGATCAGCAACACCCAAGCACCCAATCTCCGGGTTGGCTTGTAAGCCTGGTCTGTACAGATCGGTAAAAAAAAAAAAAAATCCAAATATGAGTTGGCACAAGCCCAAACTATCCTTTTCGACAGAGGCATGCCCAACCTAGAGCTGCCCACCCTTAGTTGGCAACACTAAGCTTGATCCCCACCGATCTCTAAGTACAGCACAACAAATCGGCAAATCAAGTGGACTTCATTCAAAAAAAAAAAAAAAGATACAGGACTAGTCTAGTTTTCGCTTGATTCAGAATCGTTGCTACCACTTGACAACTCCATGGTCCAGTTCACTCCCTCAGTAGTATCTTAGCCCGCTTCAGCTGCCAGCTAGGTCGCTTTCCGAGCCTTCTCCTCCTCCCTGATCTCCTCCTTTGTCCAACAATGTACAAGCTTGAAGGACTGAAGTCAAATAATGGATGCTTGATGAGAACGAAGTATCAACAGTCACGAGCCACATAAATATAGGTGTTGACATTGTAAGACACAACATACTTCTTAAAATCCTTCGAACCCTTATACCTTTTGAACCTATGGACTTCGGCATTAGACACCACCTCACGAGAAACCTGAGTTCCTCTTCCAATGGGGTCGCTCTCTGATCGACCTCTTCCTTCAAGCATTGTACGTTTTGAGAGGAGATTCTCTCCTCATTGAGCTAAGCTCAAATGGAGGACAAATCAGCCTCGTAGATCCCAAGCAAGTCCTGGAAATTTTTCCTCTCCCTCTCCCTCTCCTAGCTAGCTTTGTTAGCCTCATGAGCTTCAAGAGCCGAAGCAACCCTGGCCTCCAAGGCGATCGTGCTTTCCTGAGCAACCTCAAGCTCAACTTTCATCTTTGCCACTTGCTCGGTGAGGATGGCGATCTCTTGGTCCTTGGCTACGGCAGAAGCTTGTAATGAGCTCACCTGCTCGGTCAGCCTATCTGCCTAATTATAGGTCTCTGAAGCATAGGATACGACATGCATGAAGAAGTTAGTGTTTGAAAAACAAATAATAGTTCAGATCACCATAAAATCAAAACTCACCTGCGCAAATGTCGCTCTTCCCTTGCTACCTAACTCCTCCATTGACATCTCCTCAAGGATTGGACAATCCCGTGAGAAGCAACAAGTGCGGGTCCAGTAACCAACCATAAAATTCTTGTCAAAAATAGAGCAGCCATCACGTGGGATGATTCGTAGCTGATTCTGGTCATTAATGACCACAGTCTCCTAGATATCTCCAGGGGAGAACGTGTGCCTTGGAGAAGCATGGTCGGGGGATGATAAAAATGTTGGAACTCCCTATGGGTTTGAGATTGAAACCCTATGGAGGAAACCACACAGGAAAAACAAGAACACGAATCTAATAAAATTATGGAGGATCGATTTGTACCTTTCACCTAGTATGCTGAAGATGATTGATGTTGGTCACTCCCACTTTCGCTCTCTTGGCTTGGCTATGGATCTTCTACAACCCCTTAAACCTCCTTGGTTCTCTCACTTTAGTGGTAAAGTGGGGAAGAGTGAATAATGGCTGTAGGGACCCAAAACCTAGTATTTATAATACTGTCCTGCACTCAAAACCCTAAACCACAATGGGTTGAGCCAGCATATCCCTAAGCTTGAGAGTGGACCGAACCGGTTCATGCAATTTGACTCTCACCCATTTAATCAACCCGAATAATTAATTTAGCCCATAAATCCAACAATCTCCCACTTGGGCTACATTAATTATAAGGATGTCTTTTAAATTGGTGTGGCCATAGAATCTTATTACATTAACCACTCTTACTGTGATTCAGTTGAAAAACCACTCACATCGAATAACAGCAGAAGATACACCTCAATATACGGCATACAACTTTCTGTTATTACAAACATAAGTAAGTTTCTTAACACGAATCTATGTGGGATACCATCACAGAAATATTGACATATCCTCAAATTACACTGTTGTCATTCCATGTAGGTCCTTAATTGTGATATTAACCTTCACTGTGGCAAATCGCCTTTGATCTGTGGTTAATATCTAACTGTGGCCTTCCGCCTATAAACTGTGGCAAATATTGCCTATGAACTGTGACAAATACTGTCTTAAAATGTGGCAAACATTACCTTTTGAACTGTGGCAAAATATTACCTATAACCAAGACAATTACTGCCTATAAAAACATTCTTAAATGAAATCATAAACCAAATATTTCAATAAATAACTGTGCATAATGTAAATGCTAAAACTTAACCATAATTCATCAAACTGTGCCCCAAAACATACGGGCTAAGTTTCAAAACATAAACAAATACTAAACAAAATCAAAGCTCCCACTAATCAAGCATTTCAAATAACTGTATGTAAAGAAATCCTAACTACTTGATGGGACCAAATTTTACTTGCTCTCAATTACTGGTGATCATTCTACCTCACCCTTTCTTGGTATCATCCTGCTTATCAACCCCAGAATTCTTCCTCTTCTCTAACCATTTCTTGAAAATAAAACAGTCCTTCTTCACATGTCCTTTCTTATGGCACCAGAAACACTCTACGTTGTTGGTATTCTCTTCATCCTGAGCCTTTTGAGATGTGTCAAGTTCTTGAGAGCTATTATTCCTGTCATATGGCTTGGCGCTTCCTCTGTTGGAAAAATTTTTGTTCCTTCTGCTTGGTCCACCAGAAGATCCCTTGTGGAAAGTTGCATGTGCACTCTCAAACCTAGTTTGTTTCAATTTTTCTTCCTCTTGAGTGCAAATGGAAATTAGCTCATTTAGGTTCCAATCGTCCTTCAGTGCAATGTAGGTAGATTGGATAACATTATACTGACTAGGGAGGGTATTCAGTGCAATATGTACAATATATTCTTCATCGATCTGTATTCCAAGATCCTTAAGTTTACCAGCATCAGTAGCTACACCCAAAATGTATTCTCTAACACTCCCACATCCATCATACCTTGTATTCATTAGCCTGGTCATCAATGTGGTTTTCTCAGCTTTCTTGTTGTGTTGAAATCTAGCTTTAATAGCATCCAGGAATTCTTTTGCAGTGTCTTTGATCTCTATGTTCCCACGTATAATTTCAGGAACTGCCTTTTTTAAAACCAGTATGCACTTTCTGTTTGCTTCAGTCCATTTCTTAAACTTGGTCCTTTCAGCACTTCTGCTCGAGTCTGTGAGAGGCTCAGGTTTAGGCTCCCTAAGTGCCAAGTCTAAGTCAAGAAGACCTAAATGCAATTCTAATTCTTCCACCCACTTTTGATAGTTGTTACCAGTGAGCATTGGGATGGAAGACACATAACTTGAGGGAATGGCCATCTTACTACAGCAGTAACAAGAACACAATACATGCCAAATATCAAAATATAAATCATAATATAAAAGCATGTAATACTATCAATATATTTTAAATAAGAGTTACAACTAAAAATGTATCCCTATCCTTTGGGACAGGAATTAGCTGATGCTCTTATATTCTTCTTTTAACTGTGAAAACAACACTAACTTCGGAATTCAATCACCTTTGGGAAAAAGAACTCCAAATTTAATGTCCCTTTCTGAAATGTGGATAATTATCCTCAAACCTTGATGACATAACATTTGGGAAAGTATCATCTTTACTGTTGGGGAAGATACAATCGAATTGAATGTACCACTTTGGTGGGTTTCACTCAGTTCTATCATATCTTTCCCATTGGAGATATATATCTTTATGTTCAAAACATACATATAAATATGTCACTAGGACAACAATAACTATACAAGAGTTACAACCGCAACTACATTCCTATCCTTTGGGCTAAGAATGCACTGGTCCTCTTGTAAATTCATATTTACTGTGAAAAGAACAATAACTTTTGAAATCCCCTCACCTTTGGGCTTAGGAACCTCTAGGTTACTGTCATTTTCTTAACTTTGGTGACATCACCTTTGGGCAAATGTCACCTACATTGCTACCCTGTGGAAAATCATGAAATAATAAGATGTACCACTTTGGTGGATTCCACCTCATCATTTCATGGTTTCCTAAAGCAAAATTACTTCGCAACTAAGAATGAGCGGAAGCTTACACCCTTTTCCAGATTAACATATTTCAATTTAAAAACCTTTCCCAATTTCATGGTAACCAATAACATATACATTTTTCAAAGCATTGATTTATACTCTCTTGTTCAATGATTAAAAATAAATACAACATACAATTTTAAATAAACATATCATTAAAAATTAGATCATTAAATGTATTTTGATTTGATTTAAAACTCCTACCCAACTTAACTCATTTAAGTAAGACATGGGCTTTAGGTCTAGTGTCAAACAATCATGGGTTCAGCCCATTATTTAATTTACATGGGCTTTAAACTTAATATCAAACAATCATGGGTTCAACCCATTATTTAACATCTTAAAATCAAGTTTGGTAGTAGAAGTTTGACTCCGACTCCAACAAATCCCTGTGGGAGCCGATAACCTTTCTTTCACCCTTTTTATTTTTTTTATTTTTTTTAAGGATCAAACAGTGGACCTTTAACCCATTAGACTTAAAACAGTAAAACAAAACTTTTATTGAATAACTAAACATCCATGGGCTGAGCCCATTATTTATTTTAAAGAGTGGGCCATTTCTTTTGTTTTCTAAAACTTTAAAGGACAGCCCATTACGTTTTAAGAAGTGGCCCATTTCCATTTTATAAGAAAATAATAACTTAAAAGTGTGATAGACCGAAGTTTGGGTCTATCATCACCCACAAAAACAAAAAACCTATAACTAAACCCTCTTCCTCTACCGAGAGAGAGCAATGACATCCGAATCAGTTTTTTTTTTCTCTCTCCTCCGGCAGCCGGTTTCCGGCGGCGCGTGCCGGCGCGTCCGGAGGTTTCCGGTGACTTGCGGCATACCGCCGTGACCGTCTTCTCGTGATCTACAACTTTCGTGAAGAAAGTTTTCCCATACAGAATTTTTAAATGATGGTAAAATTACGATTTTTATGATTTTCATGATTTTTAATCAAATCAGGTTTTAAGTAATAATCAAAATCTTCATGTACAAGAAAAATTCAATCGATTCTTGTCCCATGTGGTCTGCTCTGATACCAATTGTTGGAACTCCCTATGGGTTTGAGATTGAAACCCTATGGAGGAAACCACACAGGAAAAACAAGAACACGAATCTAATAAAATTATAGATGATCGATTTGTACCTTTCACCAAGTCTGTTGAAGATGATTGATGTTGGTCACTCCCACTTTCGCTCTCTTGGCTTGGCTATGGATCTTCTACAACCCCTTAAACCTCCTTGGTTCTCTCACTTTAGTGGTAAAGTGGGGAAGAGTGAATAATGGCTGTAGGGACCCAAAACCTAGTATTTATAATACTGTCCTGCACTCAAAACCCTAAACCACAATGGGTTGAGCCAGCATATCCCTAAGCTTGAGAGTGGACCGAACCGGTTCATGCAATTTGACTCTCACCCATTTAATCAACCCGAATAATTAATTTAGCCCATAAATCCAACAAAAAAAGGTCTAGGGAGAAGGTCCACCAGGAAAGATCCTTCGTGACCTATATGGGCCACGTAAAAAGGAAGGTCCTCCTCCCGCTCTGAATCATTGGACGGAGAAAAGCCCTCAACCTGAGCGGTTCCCTCCGTCGCTTGACCCTCTATAGACTAAGAGGCCCAACCAGGTGAAGCGCTTGGTGGGTGAGACACTGGCCCGTCTCCCCCACTATTATGGTGCATTGACGAATTGGATGCCACTTTTGTCCCTGCCTCCCTCAGGGTGGGTCAGTCGCCATCACCATTTCTATGCCACGTCGAGTGGTCATGTCAGTAATCAACACCAACCCCCTCCATTTTCTATTCGGAGGGTAATCGATCACCTCGGTCTCCCTCTCTCACTGCACTTGTGCCTGACCTCAATTAGATGCCTCATGAGTAGCAAGGTCGCCTAAATAGTGTTACAACCGAGCGACACTGCAAAACAAGACTAAAATTTAGCCAAAAAAAAAGGGAGTAGGTGTTAGGGGGAGCTTCACCTTAATAATTGTTATTTGAATGCTTTTTTATATGATGCATATGCCTAGGGGGAGCATGTCTTAGTCTGGACCACATGCTTTTTTTTTTTTCTTAAGCATACCCTTAGGGGGAGCTATTTTTCCCACACTCCTTATCAAGGTTAAAAAGGGGGAAAGAGAATATAGAGATTTTTAAACCCCACTTTTTGCTATTGACAAAGGGGGAGAAATTGTGAAATGATTCTGCAATTTATTAATAATTGATTATTTATTTTATTTGAGAATCATCTGTTTGTCATCATCAAAAAGGGGGAGATTGTTAGGGATATGCTCACACTCTTATAGTTGGTTTTGATGATAACAAACATATAAAGGTATTTCACAATTTTTCGCCAAGTATTGTTATGTAGAGACTTCATATCAAAGATCGAATTTGATGAATGAAAGGAAGAAATGAAGATTGAAGTCATCAAATGAAGAGTATCAACAAGTTGGCATCAATGCTTGAAGAAGATATCAAGTACACTCATTAAAGCTTAAGACATGATATGGCATAAAGTGATTGAAAAGTTGAAGATTAGAAGACTCCAGTTGAAGATTAGAAGACTCCATTTGAAGATTAGAAGACTTGAAGACTTCTAGATTAGGTTGTAATTTACACACATTAACACGCACTACACTCATGCATTTTAGTGTTAGAAAAGACATAAGAAATAGCCTAAGGCATTGGACACTCTTTGTGTGATTGCTGGGCAGTCAAAACACAAAACAGAGACCAACCAATAGCTACTGGATTGAAGTGGCAACTACCGCATGGTCTCTGTGATCAATTTTTTTATCAGAGAATGGTAAGAGAGACCATCCGGAAATTATCGGATTGAACCAACAACTGCCGGATTTAACCAAAAATTGAACCGATTTTCCAGATCACTTCTGGATCAAATGGTCCTCTCTGATTTACTCTACAGAGGGCATTTGGCAACTACCGAATGGAAATGGTAACTTCAGTTCACCTCTAAACACCCCCAACGGCTATATTTTGAGTCTAACAGCTATTTTTGTACAATTAGACTTGGAAGTGGCAACTGTCGATTGAGAAAATTTTTATCTGTTAGAAATTATTCTCCTTCCAAATTGGGTGATTTTGTTACCCTAATTGAGCCTAGTCTCTATCTATATAAATACCCCACTAATGAATTTAATAATTAAAAATTAAGTGAGCATTAGCAATCATAATCAAAGAGTTATTCACTGAGAAACAGTTCTTATAATATTGAGTTCATTTATTGAAGTCCAACACACTTTTCAAGAACTCAAGATTGTGTGGAAGAGTCTTCATCATCATTCAACATCCAAAGGGAGACTACTAAAAGGTGCTATCTATTTTTATCAATTCATATTCATTGCACGCACTGCATGAGGTAACTCGAGACTTTATTTCACATCTCTCTTTTACACTTTTCTAGACTGTACTTAGGTTGGTGTAGGATTCTCTTGTCCTAATAAGATTGTAAATGTGCTTCTCTACCTGTAAAGGAGAATGAAAAGGTGCTTCTCTACCTATAAAGGAGATTGTAAAGGTGTCTCTCTCCCGGTAAAGGAGATTGTGTGAAAGATTTTCTTCCCTACCTACTGAACTGAAAGAGAGAACTAGTGGAATACCTTACAAGTGGAACTTGTAGGGAGTGGACTAGACTCAAGTTGAGTCGAACAATTTATTTTTCTAATCACACTTGGGGAATTCGAAAAGATTTTAAATTTCACTAGCATAACCTATTCACCCCCTCTAGGTTATTTCAGTAGGGGGAAAAACAGAGAGAAGGAAGAGCAATTTCCCTAAAAGATGATGGTCACCTGCAGATAACCCGTGCTAGGAGAGGAAGTCCTCATCCACCAGCAAGTTGGTGTCCATCGTACAACCCGAGTCCTTCAGCATGTTGAAGTTCTGGCCATCAACACTTATCAAGGTTGGACAAACATTAACCTCGGTGATGTTTGGTTCGGCCCACACGTTGCTGACTAATAGACCCTCGCTCTAGATATGAAGAAAAATCAGTTCCGCCATCCCTTGATGAAAGAAGGATTCCCCTCCACAATCTTGGGCTTGCCTCGTTGGCTCAAAGCATACCATCCGTGGCCGCCGCTGTGATACCCCGCTTCTTAAACCCGGTCTGATTTCGTGGTTGGACCGGTTTGACCATGTAGGAACCGAGCCAGAGGAAATTAGAGTGGGTTCCTTATGGGCTATGATGGCACGGGTGACCTTAAACACCGGCTAGCTCGACAAGTCCAAGCCAGTGCCAGAAGAGACGGGAGTGCCCAAGCCGTGTACATGCACCTACCATAAGGCCATGTAAGGATAAAACAGGTATTATAGCCGTATTTTAAGATATATACGTATGCTACACCGTATGCCAGGGGTAGGGTTCGTGCCGAGGCCCGAACCCTGTCGAAATCCCAAGTTTTGGCCCTCAGGTGGGCGGACAGGTGGGTGCACCCACCCACCTGAGTGACCCCTCCATGTACACTATTCACTTAATTAAGAATTGTATATATAGCTTTATGTTTTTCTTTCCTTTCCATTTATGTCACCCGTACGTTGGTGAGGATAGTAAAGAGGAGAGAGAAAAGAAAGGGAAGAAGAAGGGAAGAGAAGGAAGAAAAGAAAAGAGGGATTTCAGCGGCGCCGAAGCTCGATCTTCCCATTCCGGCGCCGGGAGAGTGATCTTCAACTCTAGATCTACAGTTAGAGGTAAGCAAAGTTGGGTTTTGTGAACATTCACCATACCCAAGCTTTAAAGCCTTGATTCGAGTATGGTTTCTTAAGATCTTGTAAATCCCCTTTGAAATGATGAATCTAAGGTTTAATAGATGATTTATGTGTTGATCTTGAAGGATTTGAAGAGATATTGACAAGGTGGAAGAAGCATTGTGGGTTTGAAGTGATTTAGAGGGTTTGAGGTTGTTCTTGAGCAAAGAAGGTAAGATGGTTTCCCATCACTTGAATCTAACCTAGATCTAGGTTAGAACCATCCTATAAGACCTTGAAGGTGTGAAGAATGGATGGGAAAAGCCCCCATTTGATTCCCCAAAGAATGGAGAAAATGGGGAAGAAACAGGGTGTTTCCCGCCAAGACCGGTGGGTGCAACCGGTGGGCCCCTACCCGCCTGTGGGCACCCACCTGAGAAGGCAGGGGGGCCATCGGGCACAACCGGCTGGCCCAACCGGCGGGCCATCCTACCCGCCGGTCCTAGCAGGGGCCCCTGGCCCAACCGGCGGGTGGAACCGGCGGGCCATACCGGCGGGCCCCTACCCGCCGGCCCCAACCGGTGGGTAGGACCGGTGGGCCAGACTGCCCACCTGTCTGACCCACCCGTGTGGCCCCGAGGTGATCCTTACGTCCGATTGGACCCAAATCGGACGTGTGACCTTCTTTTGACGTTCTAAACACGATTTTGTCATCGGATTTCATTAATCTTGATCCTAAAATGGTGAAGTACTAACCCCACTCAATTATGTTAGGTTCACCAAATCCTAACCGATTCGCACCGGATCTCACCGTACCGAACGGGAATCCTTGTACGCTACAAGTAAGTGGAGAGAGGACGTTTGGCCTTGTTTCAAGGCATTGTTTGGCATTCATTTAATTATATCTAGTCTAGTCATGCCATCATGAATATGCTATGTAGACTATTCATTCCACACATTGATGTGCATATGTGCTATGTTTACTTTCCAATTGCCAATTGAATGAGATGCTTATATGTTGAATGTGGACATCATTGTGCATGTTGCATTGATAAACTAGATGCCGTAGTCGGCTTGGAGACGAGTGCATTGGTGGCCCGTGGAATGGGACACGAAGGCACTATGCAATCGTACTATTGTCATATAGGAGCATGCGGTATTAGGATTCTCACCATCCAGTGCTACGACCCTTCCCAACAGGGGTTAAGGTGTTGGTTATCATTTGGGGGGAAGCAGTGGTCGTGGTCGTCGGGTCATTGTGGCGGTTAGACATAACGCCCGACGGGTCATGTAGGACAGCCGGCAACCCCGGTGGTACATTCAAGAGGGCCAATCGTACTGCTTTTAAATTGCTGGAGTCAGCACCTTTATTTTCAGTCATTTACATTTCTGTTGAGAGCCGGTGGATGGCATTGTCTTTACTTTTCCGAGTACTCACGGTGGGCCTTCTCCGACAGCCCTATGGGCGTATCGCGGGAGGGAGTTCGCGGCTCGTACCAAGAGTATACGCGCACTGTGGTTGTAGTAGCACTAAAACCAAGGACTTAGTAATGTTGCTTAGGTGGATGTGACTTAAAATGTATAGCATGACATGTAGTGCATATGATGTGTTGTGGATGTGTGGACTGTTGTGTGGTCCATCTTTCTACTTACTGAGCTAGTGAGCTCATCCCACGTGTACACTCCTTTTTAGATGATTTTGTAGGTCATACATCTGAGGAGCATGGGGTGGGTCCCATAGTCGAGTTTCCTGAAGAGGACTGGTGGACCCCTGAGGAGTTAGAGCACGGCACTGACTGCTCGTGCGAGAGTTGTGCTGCTGGACAGCAGTTCTGAGGCCGAGCGGAGAACAGTTTGGTGGATTCCCTTATGTACTTGATAATTGAAATTTATTTTTATTGTGTAAATATCATGCCTTCGGGCCCAAATGTATATAATTATTGTATCACAAATCGGGTATCAAGTATTATGGGATTATTCACAGGTAAAACTTAGTCTTCCGCTGATCTGATGAATTTATATTAGTTGTGTGTATGATGTGGTGGAATACAGTATCTGATGATCCTGGCAGGTTTGGGTTAACCGGTGTTAACTCGGTCACTGGCCCGGTTCAGTGTGAACGGGGTGTGACAAACGGTGGTATCAGAGCGTGATGCTCTGCTTCACTCACAGCATTCCATTAGAATCCCATAGACTCTATAATAGGAAAATGGGGTTGGGTTAATATAAAAGCTTTAAAGAGTAAAAGCCAAAGAATGGAGTATTAAAAAGGGTTGCATTATATGTTGTATTCATGGCAGAGCGTGAGTATAGATAAAAGGTAATTAGGTTGGTGATATAACCTATAGAGTACTACTTTGACGAAATTTCGGCAGCATAACGGCGTAAAATGGGATTTCCAAAAATTTTACACAAATACCTGATAAACAACAGATAATATAAAATAACAATGATCAAGTAGCAAAATACACAACTAAACTACACAAGTATTCCACATCTGAATTCACCACAAAATCCACTATCCAAAAATATATCATTCCATAAATGAAACCAGTTACAGCGTAAATACAAGAAATGATAAGAAATGAAATATACAACAAGGTCTATGAAAAGGGAAAACAGGTAAACAGCTGGTGTGGGCGAGCCAAGCCCTCACTGGTCATCGTCATCGATGATCACCACGTTCGCCGGAGGCCTAGAGTTGACGTTGATGCGGTGATCGTAATAATCGAACCTTGTGTTCACCAGCCGTACCTCCCTCCGAAGCCGGCCAAAATCTGCCGAGATAGCGTTGGCCGTGGTGTCCAAGTCCTGACCCAGCCGGAGGAAGGAATCCTCCAAGGTGGCTGCCTCTCCAGGATGCGTTCCTCCCTGGAGGCACTCTCATCCAGCCGTCTCAGTAGCTGAACCTGGCCATCCTGCAAGGCCCGTATGGAGGACACCATGCCCTCGAAGTCGTAGGCACCACTCCCAGGTGGTGAGGCTGCAGCTCTGGAAGAACTAGGGCCAGGACCTCTCGACTCCTGAGGCGCCTCCTCAGGGATGCCGCCACCCATCAGATCCTCCTCCTCGTCCTGAGGCGTAGTCCTCATCCTCCTCAGGGATGCCGCCACCCATCAGATCCTCCTCCATGTGGACGTCCTCCGTAGGGGCAGCCCTCCTACCCCTACCTCTGTGAGCTCCTGATCTCGGAGGTGAATCCATGAGGGTCTGGAGACCCATCCTCAGGAGGTTACTCCGGTCAAACCTATTAGTCGGAGTCTTCCCCTCCTCGCCCCTCAAGTCCACCCCGAAGAACTCGAAGATCCTAGTGAGGATCCTACCATAGGGGAATCCTCCATCCTCAGGGTGGGAAGTGTGGTGCTCCATCGTCCTGAGAATGATGTAGGGGAGGCACAAGTGCTCGCTGCCTCCCTCTGCGGCCGTGAAGATGCAGAAAGCGATGAAAGCCGCCATGAAACCCACCTGGTTCCGATGACCTCCTCTAGGGAGCAGGTTGAACTGGACCAACCGGGCAAATAAGCGAACCTCAGGGTAGAAAGACGTCTCGGACTCCAGACGGTAGGTGACAACGCAGAGAAACATGCCAAAACAGTAAAATGACAACAAAAGCAAAGAGCATAAATAACACGAGGGGATTCAATTCCAATGCGCAAATTCGAACATAATGGAGAACAACCGGAAACCATAGGACTAAGACGAAATGCCATAGTAGCGGGATCATGAAAGTGCAAGAACATACCCAAATAGACTATGGAGTTCCATGAATACAAGTATGGGATGAAAATCAAGGAAACCAATACAAAAAGAGGGGTTTTCATGGAAATACATGGGGATTCCAAGCATAATGGATGATTCATGAAATCTAAAGCATATCAAGCACAAAACAATGAAATGCATCACAAAGGAATCATCAATTGGGATGAAAAGGATCAAAAAATTTAAGAAACCCCCAAAATTGGGAACCTAGGGCACGAATTGGGGTTTTTCCAAATGAAATGATAAAATCTATAAGCACAAAACAAGTGAAATGCATCACAAAGGAATCATCAATTGGAGAAAAATATGGAAAGACAACCTAAAGTGAAGCCTACACATGCATTTTACCCCAAAAGGGAAATTCTGAGAAAAGGATCAAAAAATTTAAGAAACTTACTTGAGGAAAAGGGAGTGTTAAACCTTCTCAAAAGCGCCGAGTTGATGAGTAGACTCGCGAGTTGAAGCGCCGAGGAGACCTCCAAGATCGCCCAAGGAAGAGAGGAAGAAAGAGAAAGGAGTTGGGGAAAGGGACAAGACAGAACAGGGTATGTAGGGCCCTGTTCGTGTTTTTACATAGGCAGGACCGGCGGGTATGACCGGTGGGCCCCTACCCGCCAGTGCCACCCACCGGTTTGAGGCACTAGGACTGACGGGCTCAATCGACTGGCCCCTACCCGTCGGTGCAGCCCACCGATTGTGAAAATTTAGAAATTTTGAAAATTTTTTTTTCTTCTTTCCCTTCTCTCCTCCTAGCATGATTGCATTGATCCTCATTATTGATTATTATTCCTATAATTAATGTGCTATGGTCAAGTGGGACCATTGACATATCTGTTGGGGCCTTTGCCCTGTATCTTGGAATTAAGCTGCGGTTATTTATAGGCTATCATACACTACAACACCTTATGTGATGGCATATGATTGTGTGCCGAAATCAATTCTACGGTGTTTAACCAATATGGTGTGTGATATGTTCTAGGTACAGGGATACGATGGTACGTACTAGATCCGGTAGTAATGCCCGAGGTACCTCGCGGGGTCCTTGTCCGGTCGATCGACCATAAAATCCCAGGGGGTCCCGCTCTGTGGGGCAAACCTCACCTCCACTACCTCCAGAGACCCTTGGTCAGGGTGGGGCACATGGGGACCCACCTATGACTACACTCCCGGACCCTCCACCGGTCATTACACCAGGAGATGTTGCTACTATAATTCAGCAGTCCCAACAAGCTTTTCAGCAACAAATGCTTCAGCAACAGCAAGCATTTATGACTGCTATCCAGCAACAGTTGGACTTTTCTCAACCGGGTCAACCTCCCCGGGTAC
>NC_056561.1:26086366-26134784 GCF_013358625.1 Macadamia integrifolia | reverse complement strand
TCGCCCCATCTTTCCTGGCCATTTCATGGCCCTGGCATCTGGAGAATCTTTTATCTGCATTAACACCTCTGTTCGCCTTCGGTTCAGGGGTGCATACCTCTCAAACTTCCTCGGTGGACTGGGGGCCCGACTGCGCTCGGACTTTCGTCTTTTTCCTTCTTCGACGGGTTTATCATCAACCCTTAAGGGCCTCTTCCTCACCGCCTTCCTTTCGACTTCTTCATCTGCCTGGAGGGTTTCTTCCATCTGGATGTACTTATCGCATCGCGCCCTCAGCTCGGTCAGATCTCTAGGCGTATGCTTCGCCAGGGACCTCTTCAATTCCTTGTCCTTGACGCCACCTAGCAGGGCCGTGAACTCCTCCTTCGGGTCTAGGCCCCTGATTGTGATCTTTTCTTGTTGGAATCGCTTCATGTAATTCCGCAGCGATTCCCCTTCTTGCTGTTTGACGTTGGTTAGGTTCAACGTAGTCTTCTGGAGGGGCTGGCTACTAGAGAACCCCTTCACGAAGAAGTAACTCAGGTCGCTGAAGCTGTGGATCGACTTCGTCGGTAGTCGGTTATACCACAGCCTCGCCGCTCCCCTGAACGTCAATGGAAGGGCCCGACACATAATATTTTCCGAGACGCGATGGAATTGCATGGCGACCTTAAAGCCTTCCAAGTGATCGACGGGGTCCCCCGACCCGTCATAGGTGTCGTACTTGGGCAGGCGGAAACCGACCGGGAGCGGGTCCCTCATGACCTCGTCAGCTAAGGCCGTATCATTGGTGAGGTCGGGCTCGCGGTTCCCTGTCTGGTTTTCTGCCACCTTTCTGATCTCGTCCTTCAGGTCTAAGATCATCCTCTTTAATCCCGAGTCCTCGGATCTCTGCCTGTCTCCTTGGTGCTGATCCCCATGCGGGTCTCTGGCGGCGCGTCGCGTCCTACTTCGGGGCGCTGGACTCTCCCTTGCTCGGTTTTGAGGATCGCGGCCGGCCCTCGTCGATCCCGTACTGCTTTGGTCTTCTTCTCGAGCCCTCTCGAACTGGACGTGGGTCCCTGGGGGTGCTCCGCCGGTCTTATGGGAGACAGCTTTGGAGACCTCTCTCATAGTCTCGGCCATCCGGTTATATTTATTCTGGAGGTCTTCGAACTGCTGCCTTGTCACGTACTCCTGGGCCGCGGGAGGCTGATGGTCGCTGCCTTCCCGTACTGAATATCCAGCCGACCGCTGGTATCTGACGGACACTTCCCGGTCGTCATGACCCCTTTCTCGTCCAGTCTCCGCCGAGGGAGGAAGCTCCCCTGAAGGTTCTTCCCCCATGTCTACGTTGGACGTCGCTCTCGTCCTTCTTCGGTTGTAGGTTCTTCCCACCATTACCGTCGTTCCCACAGACGGCGCCAATCTGTTGCTGCCAAAAACCCCGCTGGTCCAACCTACACAAACACAGACGACGGAGGCCCGGAACTTTGTCCGGGGTTAGTCCTCCGACGCTCAAGTCAGGGTCGGCCGCACAGTTCAATAAGGGAGTAATGGTGAGGGTGTTAGAGCTTACCTTCCCCTTTCTTCCGTGCCTTCTTATATAGCTCTTTGGCCTTAGGGTTTTTCCCCCTTCGGCCTTCTTAGAGTCCTACTCGAATACGTCCAACCTTCTGGGGGGAATATTCCCCTCATGCAGACGACGTGATCCCGCATGATTCTGCGGGCGTGCCTCGGTGATTGCGCGTGCTCGAGTGTGAGTGGTCTCTTGGAACCTTCGTCTGGCGGTGGACACGTGTCTCAGAGGCGACACGTGTCATGGCCCCCACCGAGAGGTTATTTTGGCTATATCAGAATGGAAAAGATCAACCAACAGGTTCTAAAGAAGGTGGGTCTAGAAATCCAAAGTTGGCAATGTCAATATGAAAGTGATTGTAAATAATCACCATTGAAGGGGATAAAAGTGAAGACCACGACTTTGAGAGAATGAATAGTCAATAGGAAACTTAGACCGGTCAAAATGGAAGGGTTCAACATTTGACCCAAGAAATTGATGAAGGCTCCTTAGGTTGATTCAACCACCCATGTTGATCAGTATCACCATCACTAAAAAGGGAATACCAGGGAAGAGAAAAACCCCAAAACACAGCCTTAATATCAACATAAGACGTTGCCAGAGCCACACACCCAACATTCAAAACCCCCAACGGCAACAAAGTAACAACATCCATCTCCACCTGAGGTTCTTTAGGTGTCGTTTAATAATACTTCCATCCTTGGGGGAGTGTTCTTTTATCAAAGTGTTCATTTCGATTCCATGCTTTGAGAACATTATTCTGGTGGATTAGAAACAGCGTTTGGTAAAACTGTTCTAAAAATGTCCTTATCCTTAGAACAGGAAAATAACAGAAATAACATTTGACAGACACTTTATATAAATTCACTTATAAATAATAAATCAATAATTACAGAAATGCCATTATGGTCAAATCTAACTTAAATACAAGTATTTTGTTAATGTAATTGTCTTTTATTATATCATTACACTTAAAAGAAATACATAATAAATGTAAGAAAATTGTCCATGACAAAATAGGATTAAATTATGAAATGTCACATTTCCTCCCTTCAGAATCTGAGGTCTATAGAAGGTCTTGTCTGATCCTCTGGATTTAGAAAAAAATGTCCCTACTAATGAGCGTAATATATAACTAGATTACCCAAGTATAGTTCAGGTGAATTTGGGTGGTTTGAACTCAAAATAAAAATAGATCAAATAAGTGGAATTATGTCTACACTTTGGAATGTAAATATATAACACAGATTATTCTTTGTAACATAGAGAACTTGATTGATTTATTAAGGGAATAATATAGTAACATGAGCTAAAATTACTGTTTCTGAAATCTGAAATCCTAGATTCCCTATGTTCATCTTTGTAACACACAGAACTAGATCAATTATTTTAGGAAAGGATATTATTTTGAGCTATTTTCAATGCAATTCTCTCAAATCACTGTTCATAGAAGCCAATTGATTCTTCTTTCACTCAAATTATGGTATTTAGGACCCAAAAGTAAGAATGATTAGAAGCAGAAGCAGATCGATCTCCATTATATGACTTGGTAAGAGCTTCCATGATACAAAGAACCATCGGACTTCAGTGGCATTACGAACAAGTGAGAATAGAACCCAACATTTTCTCTATCGACCCCATAACAGATTCCTGAGCTGTTTAACTGAGGAGAAAGGTAGAAGCTAGTTTGAACTGCAGTAGAAACAACCTCAGATAATCTAATCATTCGAAGATTTCTTGCTTCCTCCATTTGCAAACCGCTGCTTCCATTTTCTAGCAATGGCACTCCAATTGCAAATTGCTTCTTTTGCTTTCCTCTATTTATAATCAAAATGTTTGTGGATGATTGCCTGCACTGACATGCAATGAACAATTGAATAAAAAAATCTTGTAGGATTCGAACCACCATCCCTTGAAACATGCTTGAGACATGCTCATGTTCCAAACGCTCTACCAATTTGAGCTAAAGACCCATCAAGTAGAATTTGAAATTTACAAGTAACCACAAGATCGCTCCACAAACCATGCTTCAAAGATAATACCCAATGTGTACATGTATTGAAATGATAATTTAGGCTTCAAAGACCAGCAACAAAGTAGTGCAACGAGATTGAAGAAAAGACCTTTCTTAAAAGATTTTTGGATTGAGATTCTGCTGAAGGCCAACCTATTTGAATGCTTTCCCTTGCCAACATAACTTTGTGATTATACTAGTGTATCATACTCTTCTAGACCTGGGAATCCAAGATACTTCTCTAATAAGGAACACATAGCACTTAGCCGATTGATACAATTTCTAGTCAGCATTTCAATTCCAATCCAACTCAATAAGCAACAAAAGACAAGCACAATGTAGCACCACTATTGATATCAAAGGCTTAAAACATATGGATTAGGACCATCAAGTGAAATGTGTCAGGATAAATAGTTTAGTTTAGCTCTAGGTTCAATCAAACAATAGACCAGATGAGTTGGTGAGTATCTTCATAACGAAGAAGAAAGAAAAATCATTTCAGTTAGAAAACAGAATGAGACATAAAATCTCTTTTGCTTTGAAGAATTTTCAGAACTATCCATGTAGACGATGGAACCATAGGCCTGGATATCCCAAAACTCTTAGAATTGAATGCTCTCCATGTTGAAATATTAAAAAGACCTATACATTTTATTACAAATAAAATGAGAAGGAGAACAAAAAAAAAAAAAAACAAACATTTAACCTCCAGTAATTTTTAGAACGGATACATCCTTAACCCGGGAACAACATTTCTTGTGTGCTGATTATAAAAATAAAAATCAGAACTGGCTTGAGCTATAATAACAAGAAAAGAACTCTTCACTATTCAACCTCTACAATGCTTATTCATGAATCAGGAAAGGAACAGAAAAGATAGAAACTCAATTATGGCTTTAAATTTTACGTTCATTGGCCCCAGAAACTAAAGCAAACCGTCCTTGTAGCTGAAGTTCCAACTTTCCTTACCCAGCCAAACCCCTCTTTTCTTATTTTGACAGATAGAAATTAGTAAAATAAGAGAGAAGAAATAACGGATTAGGTGGCTTAATTAGGAGGTAGCTGACCCTCAATCTCCAAAGAGAAATAATAGGGGTTTCAACTTCTTATCTTTCATTCCAATAGCATCCTATTAAATAGGTACATGAGGGAAGTTATCCATAGCTAATGTAACTCCTAATAACAACACAAACTCCATGTATACACCATAACCGACCATGATGGCTCACAACACACACTCCATAAAAAACTTACCGCTAACCCATGTTGACTCAAACATTTAATCCTGACCAACCCAAAATAATAAAATATTACTCCATTTAACCGTGCAAGGCTCGCATGTAACAAATTCATCCCCCATAAATTCAATCTTACTCTCAAGATTGAAACACAAACATAATTTATATTTTTACCAAGATCCCAAATAAAAATTTTGCTAAAGAAAACATCATTTTGGTAAAGCCCCATCAAAACAATAAGTTGGTGAATCTTCAAACAAACAACCGAATCAATTCATGAAGTGAAATACTTAGTATCACCATAAATCTTTCTGTCACGTGACCAAATATGAATCTTCTCATGTTGCAATATTTCATCATCTAATCTTGCTTCTTCTACAATTACAATAATTTTGTTCAAACTCAAACCCTTCACATGTTCCTTAGACTTATCCAATAAGACTTCATGAGTTTGACAATGTGCTTCTTTTCTTATGTCCTCCTTCAATTCAGCTAAATTTTGTTGGACATGTCGACAAACTTTAGCCATCTCGTTGGAGATCACCATTATGTCCCAAACGGATGAATGCGTGGCCTCAATGATCTCAATCTTCATACCCGTTGTTCTAGGATCGACCATGCTCTGATACCAAGTTGATACGGCCCTTACTTCTTATCTTGACAAAAAGAAATTAGGCAAATAGGAGAGAAGAAATAGGGAGAAGAAATAACAAATTATGTGGCTTAATTAGGAGGTATCCGATCCTCAATCTCCAAAGAGAAATAATAGGGGTTTCAACTTCTTACCTTCTATTCCAATAGCATCCTATTAAATAGGTATTGAGAGAAGTCATCCATAACTAATGCAACTCTTACTAACACCACAAACTCCAAATGCACACCATAACCAACCATAATGGCTCACAACACACACTCCATAAAAAAACCTACCATTAACCCATATTGACTCAACCACTAAATCCTAACTAACCCAAAATAATAAAATACTAATCTATTTAACCGTGTAAGGCTTGCACGTAACAAAGTATCAAATACAATAGGGCTAAGCTAAATTAGAACAAAAGTTCATAAAGTAGCTTGAAGAAATGCCTCTATGAAAGCAGAGCTTCTATAGCTGGTTGAGACCTTTAAATTTAAGAACAGGGATTGTAAGCAGGGGTGCAAGTTTGGCCCTAACAGCCCGAACCAGCCCTTGGCCTGCCCTGATCCCGAACAAGTACCGACCAAAAAATTTTGACCCTGAGGGCCGGCCGGACCTTGAAATTTTTGACCCTGAGTCAGGGTCAGAGTGAGTAAGGATTGATGTCTTTAACCCACCCAGCCCACGCTGAACCCAGCCTTGATTTTTTTACCCTAACTTTTGGCCTAACCTGGCCCTGGTTTTTGCCCTTGATGTTGACTTTGGATTTTTTGTTTTCTTAGGATGTTCTCCTTTTTGTTTTACATGACAAGGGTTTTGAGATCTTCGGATTGTTTGCCTTATTAAGATGATCTCTTTATTTATCATGACAAATAATTGAAATTTTTTGGATTATTTACTTTCTTAGGATGATCTCCTCTTTATTTACTATAATAGTTGGAGTTATTTGTATTGTTTGAATGTTTGCTTTAGGATGTTCTCATGACAAGTAATTTGTGACTTCACGTCTTTTTTTTTTTTTTAATCTCCTCTTTATTATGAATATTTTTTATTTTTTAGTTATTTCATATTTTGCAGGGTCAGGATCAAGGTATACTTGGCCCTTGATGACAAACCAGGGTAAATCAGGATCAGGGTCAGGGTCAATCAGGGTCATCCCGGCCCGACCCTGAAAAATTAGGTCCAATAAGGGCAGGTAAGGGTTGGGTTGAACCCTGAAGGGTTGGGCCTGGGTTAAAGTTTTGCGGCCCTAAATCAGGGTCAGGGTGGGTTTAGGCCTAGTTAAGGGGACTCAGGGTTGGGTTAGGGTTTTAAGAAGTCTGGTCCAACCCAGTCTTGTTGCACCCATTATTGCAAGTGAGGGAAGGATCGATTGTTTTTCCAGAGATTGCCATAAGAACTTGAGCATTATGGCCGAAACGATGCACAGTGCACCATTTCTTTCTTTTTGAGGGGTTTTTGTTTTCCCTCTTTTTTTCCCCTTCTTTTACGTAGTAAATGTAAATAAATATTTTATGAGGTGGCCAAAGAGAGGGTAATGGTGAGATTCTCACCTATGCAGGTTAGGGTTCTTGTAAGAGAAGTGGCAATGATTGCTTCCTATGGACGAGCAACGTTTCACCAAATTAACTTCAGGGGGAACTCGTTAGGGTTCCTCGTGAGGAAGTAAGGTGAAGCCTCCCTTGTGTAGGAGAAGGTTTTGTGTTTGCATTGGTTGGGGTGTTTTTATTGGGAATAAAATGAGAATAGGCTTGCCTTTTGTTCTTTCAACTAGTTAAAAGAACAAAATGCAATCTATTCTGTATCTATTCTTTTTCATTGGTTCATGCCCCAAGAATACAAAAATGAATTGAACATGCCAAATGCGTTTTTATTCCATTTGCATTCCTACAGAATAGAAGAACACCAGAAGTGTTCTCGTAGAGTGTCATCAAATGACACCTTAGGGGCCGTTTTAAAACTTCTATCCCTGAAGAGTGTTCTTTTACAGAAGTGTTCATTTTCGATTTCTTGCAATGAGAATACTTTGGTGGAATAGAAACAATGTTTGGTAAAACTGTTTTAGAAATGTCCTTAGAACAGGAAAAGAAAAGAAACCCTTACATATATGCCATAATGGTCAAATTTAAATAAGGAAGTACTTTATTAATAAAATTGTCTTTTAAAATACTATTACACTAAAAAAGAAATACATAAATAAAAGCACTTAAAAAAATGGAACATATTTAACTTAAGGGAAAAGGTTGGGTATGCCACCGATATCAAGTATGCTAGCACCCATTGTGTTTATCTCTCTCTTCTCTTTTTCTAAAATGACCCTCATATCCTTCCTGAATGATACTCCATCATGTGTTCCTATTGGTGCTATCCGCTAGCATACTTGATATCGGCAGCATACCTATCCCTCTCCCCTTAAGGGCCTTAACTTAAATAAGGAAGACTTAAAATGGTAGTAATGTTGGACGTGCAAGAAAATTATAAGTTCCATGACTATGAACAAAAGAGGTTTTAATCACTTTTTCTTTTTTCTTTTTTTTTTTTTTTTTTTTTTTTTGCGGATGGGTTTTGAATCAAATAGGTGTACTTCAAACTCAGAGATTATTTCTAAATATCCATATGTTTGGACAACAGTATTGTCTGAACCCTTCCCCACCATTCTCACATCTTCCAACAGCAGAATGTTTAGGCATACATCATTAGAACCTCATTCTGTGACAATCACTGCCATATGAATGTTACTAATAAATTGAATAAATAAGACATATGAAAAGGAAAATTAAAACCACAATTGGTCCAAATGAACTAGGTCGCGCGGGGGTTTGTGGGGGTGAGGGGAGCAGTCTTTTCACACCCGCCTGTGTCTGGGCGTAGAGACATGCAATATATGGAAGTTTGGAATGTTACAAACATTTATGCAAACAAGGAACCAAAATGAGTCTAAATCACCAATGACTTGGCTCCCACGCCCCCAACAACTTTGATGGGTTTGACCAATATGGCCTGTACCCCATTGGTCTTCCCTCCTCTTGAAAGAACAATTCAAATTGAGGTTGCCATTTTCATTCTTACAGGGTCGTCTCATCATATAAATGATGCAGGGAAAATTCATTTCCTACATACCCTCCAATCCATTCTTCAGTGAGGAAGAAACCATGAAGCAAGGGCCAACATCAACCTGTAACCAATGCTCACATTGTCTTCTGTTTTCTCTCTTCGTAGGATGTGGGAAAAGAATTTTGCAGATCAAGGCCCTGGCTAATTGACATACGATCACAAAAATAACAAAGGTTAGTACCAAAACAACGATCACACGGCCCTCCCCCTTGGACATAAGACATAACGAAGTGGCTACCTTTACTAAAAATGGGGCCAACTAAACAGTGTGTCAAGACAAATATGTCAAGTTGCCCCTGTTCGCATGTGGATAACTTCACTTCCTGCAGATGCCTGGTTTGCTGCACGATTGCTTCCAAAATTCTTCCTGTTTGATTCCCTTGCTATTCTCGAACCAAACTGGAAAAGAAAATAAAATCTGAGTCTCAGGTTCTTCCAATTTCAAACTTCCAAAAAAAAAATACAACTCAGCCTTACACCAACTAAATGGGGTCGGCTACATAGATCTTTACCCTCCAATCAGCTCTGTTGGAGGTTATACTTGATAAAACCGCTGGAGGAAAATATAGTAAATGAACTAGTGAATCAACTCAGTACTTGAGAAAAATTTCTCATTTCCAGCCCGATCAAAAAATATGCAGGCTTTTAAAGTGCTTTTCCTTAGATTTTGAGGGATATTTTGCAGTTGACAATGATCAGCTACTAGCTCAACAGGACCCGGTGCTTTCATGTATGTTAGCACACAACACAGATTTTTGAGAAGCAAAAGCATGAGTATCCCTGGCAACGCATGTTAATCGTGATACCTCAACTTACCAATTATATATGGGGAAGTGCCAGAGCACATGGAGAAGCTGAACTGATATTTAGAATAAAATTAGCCATGACTAATGAGGTAGCGGTCCTTTTTGCTCTGAGACACTTAAAAGAAAGTTATCATAAATTTCCCTTAATATTGGCTCTTTGATGCTTTCCACTAACCATATAGGACAGATTCAGGGAACTAATCCACAGGACAGAATACCAGCCAACCAATGGGGCTGAAATTTTGATTCAATTCTGGCATAAGGCTGCTGAACTTATGACTAAAATATCTTCAAGAATCAATGGTTAGATTAGGAGTAAATGAGGCGGACAGAAAATTGAAACAAGATAAACATAGAATTAGTAAGGAAAACTTGAATAACTTCAAATCAGCAATATCAATGAACTCCAAAAACCTAAGATTGACGGAAAGCAAAAGGGTAAGAAGTAAACTCACCAAATTTGACCTCAATCAAAGGGTTGAAACTACAGTTACAGCAGCAACAACTAGAAGACAGAACTAAAGAAGTAAACTAAAAACACAAGCTGTTGTATCTAAGTAGAACTAACAGTGGATGTGGACAAGGTATAAGAGAATACCTCACAACAGTATGGAGAAGACTGAACCCACTTTCCATCCTCAAATAGCAGGCCAAGATGCAAAGGAATACTACCATGCAAAGCCGATAATATGCAGAAAAAAACCAAAGAAGATAAAAGAAGAAGAAGATATGACCAGGGCTTCACTACCACTGGCCTTTGGTAGGATTCACCACCTTGGTTGCTACTACACCACAGAAGCCGTTGCCAATTGCCATATTGAAGAATAATCAAAATTGTTGGGCCAAATCATGGGTTGTAGTAGGCTAGTAGCCCTCGATTTGGGCCAAAACCAGCCAAGGATTCACCACCTTGGTTGCTCCTACTTCCCCATAGGAGCTGCTACCTCATTGAAGAAGAATCAAAATTCTTGGCCCAAATCGTGGGCTGTAGTAGCCTTCCTCTTGCATTTATAAACTAAGAAGTATGGCTTACAAAAATAGAAAGCAACGGCTACCAAGTAGATTACGACTTAAAAATAGAAAACAAATTCTTATAATTCGAATCAATCAAATTCAATTTTTCTCGTTCTATCTTATAGTACCCATTCACTCGAAACTCATATGGCTCCATTTCTACTTTCGAAAGCAGGCCCAGGCCTTTTCCAGCTGTTCAATGTCCCTTTCAGGTAGTTCTTCTAAATTTTGAATAGTACCCAAGATCCCCTGTTTTCGATTATCAAAAAATCACTAAATGAAAGTAGATTATCTTCTCAAAACTTCCACAATCTCTTCCCAACCTAATGAACCTTTCTATTTGTTAAGATATGTACCACGATATGGAGAGTGTCCCTATCGTGGACGAGTTTTACTTCCTTGCTTTAGTTTATTTCTTTCCCTAGTTAGGATAGATCTCTACTTACTAATTAGGATAGACTTCCTATTTTGTCTTGCTTGTGGCACAAGGACTTAGCTTCCTAGTTTGATTGTATTACTTTGGGTGTTAATAAATATTGATGGTAGGGGGGACTGGAAAACACGCTCGGTTGCTACCCTCTTGCAGTCTCTCTTCTCTTTTTCTCTCTCAATCTCTCTCTCTTCTCTTACTCTCTCAAGTTACTGGTTACAGATCTTGGGTTTGTAACAAGGTATCAGAGCTGTAACCAGTAGCAGTTTTAAGAGCCGTTCCAAGGTCTTTTGCATCTGATGATTTTCATGAAGATTATTTGTATAAATAACCTATCTGTTGCTAATGCTACTGCTACTGCTACTGATCCCCATGGTTTCTGATTTCTGCTATCGTTTCTGATCCAAGCCTCCATCTGCTGCTGCGATTTTATTATTAGTTGTTGCAATATTGGTATCGACGTTCTGCTAGAGTCAATTGTTGGAGAGATAGTCGACTGCATCTAGCTTGCTGCTGGGTTTATCGAGAAGAAACCCAAATCATTGTTCGATCTCTGCTGGTTGAAAAAGGGATTTTTCTTTCCGTTACAATCGTATGATTGTTCCTCTGAACTAGAGTTGCTGATCCCTTGTTCTGATGATCAAACTTTTTGCTGATTGTTTGCTATGTGCTATTGATTGATAATGTTGATTACAACCATGGGTTCTTATGATTTTCTGCCACTGATCTACTGCTATGGGCTCTGAAGAAGAAGAAGAAGAAGTTGAAGATTTTCTAATTTTCTGCTATGAAGGGTTGAGACAACCTGATTTCTTGCTAGTTGCATGTCGCTTCTAACTTTCTGATGTTCCATTGTTGCAACCACTCGTCGTTCCTTGCAAGGTGAATAACTGATATGTTGATCAAGGGTTGCAAAAATTTTGCAACTGATTTGCTTGTTTCTCGGCTGCGATCTCTTGGTCGAAGGGTTGAAATCTGTCTATTCGTGGGTTTCCGCTGCTTCTATTCCTGCTTGGAAACGAAAGTTGAAGACAACCCAATTTGATTTCTTTTTCCTTAAATCGTGCCCTCACCCAATTTTTCTTTTGCTTCCAAGAATACCCCTTCTTCAACGTGACATCCTCTTGGGAGTTGTTTCTTTGTTAAATTGACATCCTTTTCTTTCTTTCCATGTGACATGTGTCATCATTATTCTTTAGTCCCCACTGCATGAAATCTAATTTTTATTTGTGTTTTCCTTATTACCCCTGCTTTATGTCACTATTACCTCTAATCCACCCTTTGCCTTATTTTATTGTGCTTCCAAGTTTACCCCTTCTTTGTTTTTGGTTTTGCCTATAACTGAAATCCAATTATTACCGGCATTCCATTCCTACTTTTCTTTACCAACAGCCCCTTGCAAATTCTGGTTTATTGTCAATTACCAAATTACCACTACTTCAATGGAATTGGGTTCTATTTCTCTTGGTTGGGCCCATAATTGGGTTCAAAATCGAGATTGCATGGATTAATTATAGATCTACCATTTTTTTGGCAGATAGCACCCAATTTAGGGTCTTGGACCCCTAGATTGCATCATCAGTTTGGGTTACAATTTTTTAGAAAATTGGTACTTGCATAAAGATAATTTGCTATAGTGCGAGGGAGATTGGAAATTATTTTTTTTTTTTTGCTCTTGACCATGGGATTATATGTACTACTCATCCTTTGAGATGCTAATTATTGGACATTGTATGTCCACGTGTAATGCTACACGTGAGGGGGAGATTGGAGTTATTATCTACTCAATTGCACTTCTTATATTATCTGCTTTATTCTGGTACTTGTTACCTTGGCACCCTGATGCTGCTATTTGCTTACCTCGGCACCCGATGCTGCTACTTTCTTACCTCGGCACCCGATGATGCTACTTGCTTACCCCGGCACCCGATGCTGCTACTTGCTTACCTCGGCACCCGCTATTGCTACTTGCTTACCTCGGCACCTAAGGCTGCTACTTGCTTACCTCGGCACCCTGATGTTGCTACTTGTACCTCGGCACCTGATGATGTATTTGCTTACCCCGACACCCGATGCTGCTACTTAATACTCGGCAACCTGATGTTGCTTCTTGGTCCCCGACAACCTGATGTCGATATATGCTTACCCTTGCAACCTATTGTTGCTGCTTTCTACCTACTACCTACTACCTGCCTTCCTTGGGAAGCGCCTTTGATGCTACTGACTTTATGATGTGGATGATTGGAGTTCTCTCTGCGCTCTCTAGCATCTACCACTACTACTCAAGACCGATGTTATGTTTAATTTTCCATTCTTGTTGGTCCAAGCTAGAAGTTTTCTTTTGATATATGTATACTCCAGCTTTGAGGGGGAGTGTTAAGATATGTACCACGATATGGGGAGTGTCCCTATCGTAGATGAGTTTTACTTCCTTGCTTTAGTTTATTTCTTTCCCTAGTTAGGATAGATCTCTACTTACTAATTAGGATAGACTTCCTATTTTATCTTGCTTGTGGCACAAGGACTTAGTTTCCTAGTTTGATTGTACTACTTTGGGTGTTAATAAATATTGATGGTAAGGGGGACTGGAAAACACACTCGGCTGCTCCCCTCTTGCAATCTCTCTTCTCTTTTTTCTCTCTCAATCTCTCTTCTCTTACTCTCTCAAGTTACTGGTTACAGATCTTGGGTTTGTAACACTATTCATTTGGCTCTCCCGCTCAGTTTCTTCTGGGACATTCCCCACCAATTTTTTTTTTTTTTACTGTAGTGAGCTATCTTCTCTTCTCTTCATATTACCTTCCAAATTTCCAAATTCCAAAAATATCGAATGATCTCTGATTCAAGACTAGAATATTTGGTGGACCAAACAAGAAATCTGTAATTGTTAGCAAACTTGTTTCTTTTTCTTATTATTAACTTTTTTTAATCCACAAAATTCTGACTACTTTATCTTTATTCATAAACATAATAAATAGGTCCGGTTCAGCATTGAATAAAAAAGTTCCTTCTACTTTTTTATCCAGTAAATGGTTAAACGGGTCAAGTCATTTTATCAATATCAGTGTTCTATATCATAAAGATTGCCAAATATTCATTTTAAAGCCATCTAAGTATTAGTGGTAGAAAGAATACCATGCTACGCCCAGACTTCAAATTAGTTGTAACCTTTTACCAAAAAAATTAAAAAAAAAATAGTTGTAACCATGTTAATTAAGTTGCCATAACAAATAAATAAAAACTCCTATGTTGGTTAAGGCTTACTAACAAAACTAGCACAAAGAAATAAAGCTACGACAAAAGAGTAACTAACTAAATATCCTTCATATGTGGCAGAAATATTGACTCTTTATGGGTTAAGCTATAACCAGCGTATGGGCCCAAGTACGGGCCTGATTAAAACTCAAGTGGCCTGATGTGGGCTGGTTTTAAGTTATTAGCCCTCTTAATAGGGGCCTGATTGAGCTGGCCATTTTGGTTTTCTCCTCCTATGCTGGCCTTATACTACATCAGCTCTCCTCGGCTTATAAAACTTGTCCTCCAGTTTTATAGAGTTGAGGAATCAGCTGTGCTTGATGAATGCCCAATTTCAGCCTATACAAGTACTCTGGCAACTCATGATAGCTGGGCATGAAATCCTCAAGACGTGGGCTCTGTATCCAGAACTTGGATGGAATCATAAACTTGATAAACTCCATCTCAGGATCAATCTCAAATGTAATGGGCATTCCCATAGAATCTTCCGAAATTGTATTGTCAACTTTTACTTCAATCTCTGTAGTAGTGCCAAACTTCTTTCTCTTCAGTGTTGCTCTCTTCCTTAGTGCTAGTGGTAATGTCATGTAACATTGACACCTTGAATATCCTCACCATTATCATATGCAACATCACAATCATCAAGTGGTATGACTTGATCATTTCAACTACGTCATCCTCATCAATGGAACAAGTAACCATGGCATTGAATTTCTGGCCCATAGGATAGAATTTCACAAAATGTCCATACTCCATCTGCTAAAGTGGAAATCAAGATTGGGAACAAGGATTTTACATTTATGGGACAACTACAAACCTTGGATTCTTAGTGCGATACTCTCAATTTACTGTTTATGCATAATACATATTATATATAGTTTTTTTTAACTATTTTTTTATGCAAAAGTGTATAAAAAAGTGTTTCCTATCCATTTATGTGTGTATCTTTAGCGTATCTCCGATACGAAACGATATCCTCCGATACGTATCTTAATTTTGGCCGGCCGATATTGCGACCGATACCGATACTTTAATCCTTGGTCACCACCTTGGGTTTCTTTTGTCTCCCCACAGGGGCTGCTGCTCCATTGAAGAGACAATAGGTTGAATGCCAAAATTGTGGGCTGTAGTACCCCTCTTGTATTTATAAAATAAGAGGTATTGATAACAAAAATAGAAAGTGATTTGCCACTGAGTAGCTCACAACTTACAAATAGAAAATTTCTATAAAATCTAAATTGCCATAACATACAAAAAGAAACTCCTCTGTTGCCAAAGGCTTAGTAACTAAAACTAGCACAAAGAAATAAAAACTATGACAAAATAGTAACCAACTAAATATCCTTCCCATGTTAACCAGTGTATGGGCCTGACTATATCTCTAGTCATGGCCTAATGTGGGCTGCTTATAACTTAAGCTATTGGGCCTAAATACGGGCCTGATTTTTATTTTTATTTTTTGGTAAAAAATAGGGGCCTGATTGAGCTGGCACTTTTTGTTCTTTCTCCTATGCTGGCCTTGTACTGCATCTCCTCTATAGGAGTGTATTATGAT
The DNA here is from genome assembly GCF_013358625.1 of Macadamia integrifolia. Taxonomy (NCBI): domain Eukaryota; kingdom Viridiplantae; phylum Streptophyta; class Magnoliopsida; order Proteales; family Proteaceae; genus Macadamia; species Macadamia integrifolia. The sequence goes on along the minus strand of NC_056561.1, from coordinate 26,119,181 downwards.
CATCATGGGCATTAAAGGATGTCATTTATTTTAAGAGCCAGGTAACCTGTTTGACCAATGTGTAAAACAGAAGTTCAGGCCAAAAGCGTTGACAAAAAACTTTGAAGCTATTAGGCTCATCATTTCACACCTGCCATGTCTTACATTTAAAATCAGTCGGGACGAAAATTTAATCCTCCTATGGGTCATGCAGGCCATTGCCATCAATTAGATTATATGAACAACAAAGCATATATAATTTACCAATTAATTTACAGCTTATAGATATTGAATGGAAAAAAAAGAGTCAGGCCAAAACCAGGCAGGCAGGCAGGCTGGGCTAAACCAAAGGGAGCAGACTAGATATTGTCATCCCTCTTTCTTGCTACCCCTGACATATGTACTCCCCCCCTTTTTTTTTTCCAAGAAGAATGCTTTTCCACAAGGATCAAAGTAAGAGAGAAGAAGAGAGAAGTAGAGGAAGGAAGAAGAAGATAAGAGAAAGAAGAGAAAGAAGAGAAAGGGATGAGTCGTATGGAAGAGAGAGCTCTTCCCACCTATAATGAATCACTAACATAAGAAAATAGATTACATACACCTCCCCAGGTCGGCAAAAGGTTAAAAAGGAAAAATAAAAAATAAGACAACCAAGTAAATAAACTACTTCTCAAAGTATTCTTAATACATAAACTCTTAACACTCCCCCTCAAGCTAAAGAATAAATGGCATACATTCCCAGCTTGGACCAAAGGGTATTGAACTAATGATGGATGACCCTTCTGTGAAGATATCTGCCAACTGATCACATGTCCTCAAAAAAAGAGTGCATATATATCCAGAATCTTCTCTTCTATGAAGTGTATGTCCACCTCTATGTGCTTCATCCGGTCATGTTGTATAGGATTGTGGGTTATACTTATGACAATCTTATTATCACAATAGAGACGCATGGGTGCCTTAGTATCAAACCCCAACTCTTGGACCAGCCTTCTCAACCAAAGGAGTTCACATATTCCATGAGCCATAACTCTAAATTCTTCCTATGCACTTGATCGAGCCACAACCAAATGCTTCTTACTCTTCAATGTAACCAGGTTACGCCCACAAATATATAATAATACCCATGGTTTATATTGGTGCGTATCATATGGTATCAGCCAATACGTATCGGTATCAGCGGCATCGACACGATACATGTACCAAGGTGTATTGAAGTGTATCAAACCATACTGTACGATACTCATCGATACATACTGATACTCTCGATATGTACAATTGAGCCCCAAACAATTGAATTACATGCGTATCAGTTCATATCGAACCAATTCATCAATATTCACCAACATGCAACCGATATTTATCGATACACAACCGATACTCATCGATACTTAAGATACATATCTATAGAGCCCATTTTACTTTTGAAACATAGCTTGTTTTTCTCGCTGCCAATACTTAAGCTTCCAAAATTTGAAGCACAACTGCATTTACCAAACAGATTTCACTATCTTGATTTACCATTCTTTCATATACTCCTTGTCGTGAATTGTGGCATCCTCATGTTGATCATCTCCGTCAATTTACATTTGCAAAGTCCTTGTAGCCAGATAAATGTCTTCCATTTGATTTCTCCACTCCATTTAATGCCCCCCACGTCAATCGCACGAGCCTCTTATCCATTCTCATTCGATCACAGCGGTTGTACAAGTCAAAATAGAAAAGCTTACATTGGGTTTAGGGATAATCAAGCTCGAACTAATGACTTCCACCACATTAAGGTGATATTCTACCGCTGAGTTCTACCCCTTCCTGCCCCCATCGAGAAATAAAACTGACTAATCCTATGTCGAAGGGTCGAGAAACTCAATGCCACTATTCCTAAACTACTTAGAGTTGGGCCTTCTTTTCACATTCTTAATTTCTATAAGAATCATCACGACAACTAATGTCATCATTTCCATTTAATGTTGTTTGTCCTTTCAAAACAGAGCTTGTTTGTCCTTATATCTCATGTTATGGTTGTTTAAGTTGTTAAGTTTTTCATGTGATGCACAAGAAAATCCATAGAGCTAATATGGGAACTGTCTAGTCAAGGACTAGGAGCAAGTGTATGAAGCATCTATATTACTTGAATAACCATCAATTTTCCAGCATACCTATTATCTCTTTCACCATTGTCTTCCTAGCATTTACTTGACCATCGTATGTCCTTAACAAAAGATAACCCCAATGGGGTAGCCGAGTTGGCAAGGACCTTCGCCTCAAGAAGCATATGGTTCTGAGTTTGACTCCTCTAACTTTCTTGGGGCCACTCACATGGGGGTGTTTAATGCTCTTCACTTTTTTCTCTGAAATTTAAATGGTTCTCATTCAAACCCGGTATGACCTAGTCCACACAGTTGTGGGGACGATATCGGCCCGTGGGACTAGTCAGTCCAAAGGCCTGGATATCCATTTTGAGGAAAAAAAATATATTAAAGAACGATATTCTGAGTTGCACCTTTCAATGGTATGATCTCTATTGAATTTTGATCTCTTCTTATTAAAAGAAGGTAGTCAGAGATGCATCTCTCTCTCTCTCTCTCTCTCTCTCTCTCTCTTGTTGTGCATATGGTACATTTCCTAGGAAACACTTCAACTTCAGCTCGATGGCAAGGTCAAACAATTAAGTTTTATGTGATCCTGGCCCTATGAGCATGTGGCACAATTTTACAAATGGTCTACATCCACAATATCAATATAAATGATCAAAAATTGATCCAATTACTACCATCCCTTTTGTAGTGTTCTAGTAAGAACCAGGAAGGGAAGATCAACAAGCAACCCTGGCTGAACCACTCCTGCGGTTTTGCCAGGTATACTTGGCTCTGGACCATCTTAAATCTTTCATGGCAATATTATCAATACAGTCATTGAAGGACTGGACCAAACTAAGGTTGATGGGGACTTCCCCAACCTTCTCATGGCTTGCACGGACAACGTTAAAATCCACAGCCAGGCCCCAAGGGAGGATGACAGAGTAGGGGGCGAAGGCATGGAGATCAGACTAGAGGGAGAGCCTGTCCTGAGCTCAGTTAAGAGCATATATGGTAGTGAGGAAGCAAGGGGGGGACCCAAAGAGGGGGGAAATGGATAGGTGAATGGCTTGGGCAGAGGAGGAGATGACAGTGACACGGAGGAGAATGTGATTCCAGAGAACCTAATGCGCCCATTTGGGCAATGCAAATAGTTGGGGAGGAAGGACTAGGAAGAGGCAATGGAAGAGGAGATGTGGGGGCATTGGTCTAAGGACATGAGTTTCAAGGAGACAGCAAAGGGACATGTGCATGGTTTAAAGTACCTGTATATATCATACCATATTGGCTGATATGTATTGGTATCGGACCTCAGACATTCCAGATATAAGAAGGGTTCATCGGGAAGACAGGGGGCAACAAAGGCTCAGAAGATTCAGGGGAGCCGACCTGTTTGGAGGAACCACTATTGCAATTTCTTCTCTTGTAACCTTGAACTGTAGCTGGTTGCTTACCAGAGGGGAACTTCTGGGAGGACTTGCGTTGACCAGCTGAGGCTCTCCCGGAGGTTCTGGTGCACTGAGAGGCTGGCAGGAAACTACGAGAATTTCCAAGATGGTGGCAACCTCAGGGGAGGCCATAGCAGTGATCTGAACAGGATCAGATTCTTCAACATTGACTGTTGTAGGAGGGCACCTTATTTTCATAGCAGAGCTATTTACCAAATACTTATTTGGCAGTTTGGGAAGATAAGATGATAGAGGAAGAGGAAGTAACAAGCAGAGAAGGAGCTGAAGAGTTCTAATCCCTTTTATCATACACTATAGGAGAATGGTAGGTAGTTCTCAAAGTACCTTTAAAACAACCTTTTAACTTCATTTGGACAAAAACTTTATTTGGACAAATGAGGAGGAACCAACTACCAACAAAAGAATATAACTGACTACAATAACATAAAGAGAGATGAAAAAGAGCAGGAAAGTCCCTAGAATGACATGTCACAGTTTTAGTGTGCAAGGGAACATACCTGGATTGCTCTCTTTGGAAGACTTGAAACTTCTTCTAAACCCAACAACAATGCAACCTTCAAGAAATTTAACAATAGACAACATTGTATCTGGTTAGCAATCAGCAAAAGAATCCATCATAACTTTATTTAAGAAAGTTGACCAGCAACTGATTTGTTGACATTACCACTCCAATAAACTTAGCCACCACATAACCTATCTACTATAACCTACTTAGAGGTTTGTTGAATAGCAACTTTCATCTAATTGCTAACTTATGTGACACATTAAATGCAAATGGCAGAATCTACCTAATAAATAAAATCCATGTTGATAAATCATTTAGTCAACACATAGCATTTCCGCAGTCCTCTTTCGGTTATGGAACAACAAAATTTTTAACACCTAGAAATGAGCTTAATCATGCAAATAACATCAGAAACTAAATAGATTAGTTTCTGAATTATTTTATTAAATCCTACCCAGACATCCAAATATAGACGAGTCTTTGAAAGAATAAACCGTGTAAGAAAAGCACAAAGTTAAGCCATGGACTCTGTTATATCAGCAATGTCCAATACAACAAGGAGGAAAACCCATAAAATGCATTCCGGAGCACACCAAATTTTCTCTTCTCATTACCAAAAAAAAAAAAAAAAAACATTTTTCTTGTCTAGGTAAAATGTGGATTCCGCACTAATTTTTTTTTTCCCCTCTATTTGATAGTCGATTGTTAGAAAACCAGAACAGGCCCTCATATTTTACTCTTGATTGTCAGTTTGCACCATAATAATACTGCAATGAGTCATTAAGAAAGTATTCAGTGGTCAAGCTATGCATCCAGTAACAAGAGAAGTAAATAAAACAAAAGAAACTGTAGGCACCTCTCTTAAAATTTTCTTGTCTCCTCTACCCATTGGTTGATCTAGTTCGGCAACCTCCCATAAGGGCATATCCAGTAAAGTCCTGATAACATCTTCATCTAAGAATGGAAACCTAGCCTAGAACATACATAGAAATTAGACATTCATAATGTGTCAGCAGCCAAGGAAAAAAGATAGTTTTGACTTTTTGAGAACTACCTCCTTGCCATTATCAGAAATACATCTGTCATCTCTCCCTAGATTTCGTTTCCAAATTCTCTGCATATCCAGTCTCATTTCCTCATGCAGCCCAAGCCAACTGATAAAATAGTCATCCACTAGAATGAGTAAAATCAAGAAGACAGAGAAGGGTATAGAGAACAAGAAAAATTTATCACTAACGATAAGATAAACCTGTTTGCATATGTACATTCAACCAAATTTGTTAAAACAGGAGACTGGGATTCAAGATAAGATACACACAGTAGCAGTTGGTGACTCAGATTCTTCACATCAAAGATGTTACACTTCCCACTAAAGTCCAATAACTTAAGAGGATGTGTTCTGCTCCTCGAACTTAATTTCAAAATTTTCAAAAGAAAACAATAGAAAGTGGAGAGCTAAAAAATATGATACACTAAAATGCTTACATACTTTTTTTTTTGGGAGGGGATAGGTAGGCCCCAAGGATTGTTGAACACATGAACTCTTAATTGTGAGGTGTTGGTCTTTGCCAACTGAGATACCCCCTTAGGGTTGTTGACATTACCTACATTAATCACATACAATCAACATATTTTAGTGTAGGCAAAAGTTTCCTAATCAGGCAAGTCTAGGAAGATTTCCACACAGGCACTCCCTAGTTCTGCCACATTGAAGGAAGATGTGGTAATTCCAACCATTGATATCTAGGGAACTGGTTTAGATTGGCCACATGTCAAATTTCAGACTCAAATTTAATAATACACTCATCCATGAATGTCCATGCAATCTTTCAATAGTCCATGCACCCTCTTCCGCTTGGCATTTCTGAATTTGTCAATGCTTTATTTTGCCACTTGCAAACTCTGTTTCGGCTGAAACTTGATGTGTGAGCAGGGGACCTTTGGGTCTTCCTGTCCACAGAATTTCAGCCCTATTGGATACCTCAAATGGAAGAAATAGTGCCCATATAGGACTTTTTCCCAGACGTATCTGGGGCTTCCAGTTTTGATCTACATATGATTACAGTATCCATTAAAAGCTGATCACTGATTTTTTTCCAGAGATTAAATAAAAGATAAGGAAAAGCTGGAGACAAACACACACTGCACACACAGTGTTTTGAACAGAAGGTCACAGCTTCTCGTCCTCCTTACCTTAATTTTATCCAATTCCTCCATCCTGAAACCTGCATAGAGATCCAATTGAACATCCATAAAGTTCCTAACCAGACCTGGGTCCTACTACTCACAGCGAGTCATTATTATAGAAGCCATGAAATGAATTCTAATGTCTACCCTTGGCTATTTCCTATTCAGTTCTCCCCGGCCCCCGCACACTTTTTCTCATTCTCCTTGGAGTTCAACTGATGTCAGACTAATTACCAAGGTAATCAGTCCCAGTAGGATTCATCATAAATTCCAACAAGACTTAGAATAGATCAGATTCAACAGTAAGAACAGATCTGAAATTTAAAATAGACTCAAATTTAGGTTGAAATTTGCATAAATTGTATCTCACCAAATAGGACTCCACTGGGGCTGAAATTTGGATGGAATGGAGATCCTATATGGAGGAACAAACCATACAAAAATTGAACATATTATGCCACCTGAATTGAGACTTATGCTGGTTGCAAGAAAAAGGAAATTTTTTGTGATTCTTCAAGAACTTGAGTTGGAAGCATTTGGAAGATCCTCAAATTTGGATCGATTGGTCCTCCTAAGGTCCTCAACAAACCTTCAAAATCCTGCAGCAATTGGAGATCTGGTCTGGAAGATACGCACTCGAAATCTCTTCCGGGGAAAACCCTACAATTGGATTCGGTAGCCTGGATGTGTGCTCTTCTGATCAGATCTTAGAGGGTTCAATCTCACTTTAAACAGTAGACAAAGATAAAAATCAAAGAAGAAAGAAAGGAAGAGGGTGAGAATTGATTGAAGAAGAAAGGGGGTAGGGGAATGGCTATCTTAGCTGGGGTCTCTCACCCTCAACTCCCTCAGTTGAGCAAACCTTTCTCAGGTCTAAGGAGTAAGAATAGCTCACAAACAATTTAATTAATCAATCCATGTCTTTGTGTTGCAACAATGCCTCTATATATAGTAGAGGTTAGGGACTCAATACATGGTAAGAAATTAAAAAGGAAACAAACTAAAATTAGAAACCTATTGACTTAAGACCCAAACTTCCTAACAAATAATAACTTGCTCACTAAGAAAAAGATAAAAGACATAACTAGACTTCTAGAATACTCAAAATACAGAAACCTAATATTCTTAATGACTAAGAAACATAAAATAACAAATAATCCCGTGTTGGACTTAAATCTCCAATATTTGGGCTTATAAAATTGACCAATTATAAAAGTAAACCCAAAAGCATAAAGCCCATGGCTAATACAATCCATTGGACACTCAAAATAACACATATTAGTCCATTCTTGGACCAGTTTGATGGCAGAAATAGAGAACCAGAATTGCACCAAAATTGGGCGAGCATTTAATCCTCTTTCTGACAGCTCGATCTACATCATCAACAGTCATAAATGGAGCAAGGCAGTGCAGAGAACCATAAACACGGTTCTTAGTTTTGACTGAGACAACTTGGTTTCGACATTCTCCAAGAGGTAACCAAGGTTTTTCGAAACTAGTTTGTACTAGTTTCGCAAATTTCACAAGTTTCAACACTTGGTATCAACCAAAAGCTTGGAGTTCCGCAAGTTTCAACACTGCCAAGAGGGATTTTTCCAAAACACTCAACTTCTTCCTAATTTTTGGCATTCTTCTACTCATTCAACCCTTCTACGGTTTGGATTTGCATGATTGGAGCTTGAAGGTATCGTTTTTTATCCCAAATTTATTTTTTTGAAGATTGTATGTAGACATAGTGTTGGGCACAAGATATGTCATAGGATACATATGCGCTACATTCAAAAGAGCACTAACGACATCTTTGGTGGTACAAAACTTGTGTGTTAGACCCACAAGAAACTCCATGTGGTAGTGAGAAGACAGTATTGTGTACCTGTATTTCCCTAACCTAATGTATGTTTTGATTGTTTTAATTGCATATTTACATTTCTAGTAGATAAATTATATGTAGTCAATGTTTAGAATAAGGCTAGCGCACAGTAGCATTCAACGTACACTAGCAAACTTGGGTCCAAACCACAAATACCTTTTTTTTCTTTTTTTTTTGTGTGAAACTAATTCATGGAATGTGTAAGATGTTAAAAGTAAGCAGCACAAAACAAACTGGACAAAAACAATTTTCTGGGCCTCGAAACCTAGGTTTCAATTGGCCCAGAAAAATCCCAAGTTTCGACTGTGCCTAGAAAAATCTTAGGTTTTGGTCGAAACCCACAATATCTGGCCAAAACGGCCTCGAAACTGAAACCTCAGTCCTTGGCCATAAAAGAATAGGATACTAAGAAGGAACATAGAGTAGAATACAAAGAAAAAAAGCTTAAAAGGTCTAGGCATACATTCCATTCTAGTGGTGATCAATGTTTGAAATTTTAGGCAAAATACTTTTGTTTCTCTGGGGTCAAAATACAGAGAAATTGAGTTGAATCAACCAAAATTGTCGAAATCTATCTATATATTTTGGGACTGATATGTACACACATGTGCATAGCAATATAGACAATTGCATACATCATGTCTAAAAGTTGGAGTGGTAGAAGTTAAAAAAGCCTTAAGAAAAATGAAAGTAGGAAAGACGCCAGGTCCAAATGAGATCCCAACAAAAATTTTAAGTGGAATCTATCAAAATTGGCGAAATATGTCTATAGACCACGGGACTGATATGTACACACATGTGCACAGACAATTACATACATCATGTCTAAAAGTTGGAGCGGCAGAAGTTAAAGAAGCTTTGAGAAAAATGAAAGTAGGAAAGGCACCAGATCCAAATGAGATCCCAATAGACGTGTGGAAGACCCTAGGAATATGTGGAGTATATTGGTTAACCAATTTGTTTAATAAGATTATGAACACAAGGAAAATGCCAAATGAATAGAGGAGAAACATTATTGTTTCGATCTATAAAAATAAAGGTAATATTCAGAGTTGTGATAACTATAGAAATATAAAACTAATGAGTCATACTATAAAACTATGGGAGAAGGTTATTGAAGCCCGGATGAGAAGGGAGACATATCTCGGAGGACCAATTTGGATTTATATTCACAGAAAAAACTATATGCATACTGAGGACGCTTATAGAATTATATAGAGCCAACAAAAATGATCTCCATATGGTCTTTTATTGACCTAGAAGAATCTTATGACAGAGTCCCTAGAGACTTAATTCAACATGCTCTTGTGAAGAGGGGTGTCGAGTAAATATGTGAACGTAATAAAAGATATGTATGAGGGTGTGGTGAGTATAGTAACTAGTGTGAGATCTGTGGTAAGTCAGGGTAAGGAATTCCCAATTCTTATTGGGTTACATCCATAGTTTTTAAGGCACTGTTAAGGCGTCGCCTTACCAACGCCTTGGCGCTAATGTGGTCTAGAGATGGTAAGACAGTGCTCCGCCTTATGTGAAGTGGCGTCTTATGGGTTTTTTTTTTTTTTAAACACATTTTAAAATTACTTGATGAAGATTCCAAATATATATTTTTTATTGGTAGGTGTATGATTTTGTTAACACTTGAGATGAATGGGATCAGTTTTACTCCACCAAAAATAACCAAAACAAACAAAACAAAAACATGATTCACAAACAGGGTTTGGATTTTGTCAAGGGTTTTAAAAAAGGGCTTTGAGAAGGAATCAAGGAACAAGAAGAACCATTGATCCAGGCGACCATTTTGCTCCAGCAACGGTGAGCTTGCTTCAGCAATGATGAGCTTCATTCTTCTTTGACAAGAGTAGAAATATAGTGGATGACCTTAGTGCTTAAGCACTCATTTTGGCATCATAGAGGTAAGTATAATAAATACTTGTATCTTTTGTCTTCTTTTCTTTATATTAATAATTTTGTTTCATAATTATGTATTTATATTATATATCAATATGTTATGATGATTGATGATTGATGAAGATGAACTTAGTTTATTCACTTTATTGATTTGTTTTCTTGATAGATATCTCACATTGGTATGAATATGAACCTTTAATATTTATTTAACATATGAGTAATAGGATTCAACTAGGATTTGAGCCAAATAGATTGGTTTTATAAAAAAATTACACAGGAACGCTTTAGTCGATGAGGCGACGCTTTATGCCCGCTTTAGTCAATGAGGCGCTCCAAAAGACCCTTAAACGCCTCCGTCGCCTTACCGCCTTAAAAACTATGGTTACATCAGGGATCAACCTTAAGCCCTTATTTAGTTGCACTTATCATAGATGAGTTAACCAAGAGCAGTCAAAAGGAGGTCACATGGTGTATGCTCTTCGCATATGATATCGTTTTGGTGGATGAGACAAAAGAAGGGAATAACACTAAGTTAGAGTTATGGAGATCAACCTTGGAATCAAGAGGCCTTAAGATTAGTAGATCAAAGACTGAGGATATGATCTGTAGCTTTAGCCACACTATGAGGGATAGCTATAAGGTGAAAATTAAGGAGAGAGATACCACAAAGTGACTAATTTAGATAGATAAGGTCAACATGATTGTGACATAGAGGATGATTTTTCACAAAGAATTAAAGTGTGATGGATGAAATGGGGAGGTACGACCGGAGTGCTATGTGACCAACATATTCCTTTAAAGCTTAAAGGGAAATTGTACAAGACTTTTGTACGACTGGCTATGATGTATAAGGCAAAGTGTTGGGCAATTAAAAGGTGTCATATAGAGAAGTTATGTGTAGAAAAAATGAGGATGTTACGATGGATGTGCGACAAGATCAGAAAGGATAAAAGAATGAATGTATTAGAGCTGATTTGGGAACATAGTTTCAAGGCGCCTCCTTGGCATCCAGGAGGTTTTCCTGGGGCTTAGGCGACTGTCACCTTATTGCATTGCATGTCGCCTTACATTTTGGCACTTATTTATGCCAAATATCATATGTTAAAAACATTTACTTCATATTAATCATAAATAAAGAAATACCCCCTATTTTAATCCAATAAAAACAGTTTAAATCAAATTCCAAAGGGATAAAAAGTCAACCCCCCAGTCCAAGAGCTGGGGTTTTTCTTTATTCTGAAAATTTTATAAATATTATCATGGTAAAACATTACTAAAACCTAAAAGTCCGGTAAAATAATCTTTTGTTTTGATGTCCATAAAATCATTTTCATTTAGGCGATTTTAACAGCATTCGCGCACTTTAAAATAAGTTCACCGGAAAGTTGGAAAGCTAGTTTTTTCTTATACCTAATACAAAAAGTCTCATGTAAAAATAAAATCATTTGACCAATCAAATTTATTATCAAACAAGAGAATTTCTCTAAATTTTGATTTTTTATGACTTAATGTTGATTTTTAATGATTTGATGTGGCTCAATGTTGATTTTTTATGAGACAAGGTATATGTAGCATGCGAAATACTGTTAGAAAAGAGAGAAAATAAAAAATAACACTTGGTCGCCTTAGACGCTTTGTTCGCATTAAGGCAGGTGACTTGTCACTTAAACGCTTAGGCAGCCCTCCAACGCCTTGATTCGACTTGGCGCCTTGACAACTATGTTTGCAAGTGGCCCTTATTAATGACAAGCTCCGAAAAAGTAGTTTGAGGTGGTATGATCATGCTCAATGGAGGTCTGGGGTCGTCCCAGTAAAGAGTAGTGATATGATAATGATTAGAGGAGCTAAAAGATTCAGGAGGTGGTCTAAAATGACCATAGGAGAAGTTGTGAGGAATGACATGCATAATCTAAGTCTTGTCCCAAGTATGACCACGGATAGAGCCTACTGGAGCTTAGAGGGCAAGGATCCATGTACTCGTTCCCATTTAGTTGAGTTTCTCCTATCTTGTTGGGTTGTGCCTCGTTCCACTTACTTCCATCCCTTTGTTATTTCTCTTTATCATTCCTTATTGTCTTATTTTCTTCATTTTTTCCGTACTTTGTTTTCCTTGAACCCTTGTACCCAACCCCATTAAGTTGTATATACATTAAGCTTTGACCCCTTGTTGAGTCATGGTTATAGACTTATAGTCATGTTTTTTGTGATAACTAAACAATGTCTTTGAAAGGAAATGGCCTTGATTTAGTTTGTATACTCTAAACCTCTCTGTAGTGTGTAGGATATTTGTGTAATGCCCTCTTGGACTCTTGGTGGTCAAGTCACTTTGTGATCTTGGCCTTCCAACTTACGACAAGTGGCAATTGAATAGTATATCATTAGCCCTTGTATTAGCCCATCTCTATGGTCAAAAGACCATATTTGGCATAAAGTGTTCCTCAATTCTACAAGTCCATTTTTGGCATCAGTGACACCATTATCTAATTATTATTCACCCTGGATAAGTCCATCTTAATTTGATTTGTTTTGGTGACACTTTAATTCGTCTATATGAAGAGCATCTACCTCAAGTCTTTGAAAATTTCATCAACACCAAGTTTCACAACACTAGGTCAAGAACTTCAATGGCATCATCAAGAGACTCCATGATGTAGATCAAAGCATGGAGGACAAGAATATTCTGAAAAAAAGTATTGTTCATGCGTTACCATTCACATTAATAGTAACACGAGTAATTGTTCACGTGAACAATAACAGAAGGAGATATTTTTGGAATATGGACAGCTTGTGTGCTTCTATTTTGATAGCTTGGGCTGCAAGCTTGTCCTTGGTCAAAACAGCCTATTTCCTTTTTTTATGTAAATCTTTATTCCTTCGTCGAAGACAAATTAATAGCTTAGGGAACAAGCCTTCCTTTTTCTTATAAGAGGCTTCTAGATAGTTTCTTTATTAACTTTCTATTTCCATTTTTTTTTTTTCCTTTTTTGGTTTCTTAGTCTAGGACAAGCAAGAGAGTTTCCTTTTCTCTTTGTTCCTCTTTCATTCTTTCTATTTTGAGGCTCCATTCTAAAGCCTACATATTGTAACAGACCCAAGGGGTCTCAGAATCATTTAATGAGAAGAATGAAGCTTTCTAATAGAAAAACATTGTCTTAAGAGAGGTTTTAACTAAGAGAGTCAATGTTAGGTGAGATGCCTATGAGTGGGTGGGAATCAGGCTTGGGAGAGAGTGAAAGGCTACCAATACCAATACTTTAATCCTTGATCTTTAGCATATCTTAGTGTATCTCCGATATGATACCATACCCTACCCTCCGATACATATCTTAATTTAGCCAACCGATACGGCAACCAATACCGATACTTTAATCCTTGGGTGGGAGGCCTGGGAGAGAGTGAAAGGCTCAATCTAAATCTATCCTTCTACTTATCTTCTATTTTTTTTATTTATTTTTTCAATCAATTCCAGTAAGTGTTCTATTCTGAAATTTATTGATCTGTTGAAGACTGTTCGAAGATGTGATTTAACTGCCAGACATCAGTGTATCGATAAAGTTGTAGAGTTGGTTCTTAGCTGAACTAGCTCCTACATTACTCCAAATGTAGATGATTTTTTGTGTTAGGGATTTGTAATTGTAATTTTTCTATCTTATAATTCCTAGCACAACATGTAAGATGATTCTCAACTAAGACACATAGGACAACTTTGACCAGAAATTCCAACTCATTCTTAATTGGTAAACTATCGCTTATACTTTTTGGTAAACCTGGCTCAAGAAGCCACATGACATAAACTTGGTTTTTTTGGTTAAAAACACATTTAAATTGCTTTTCAATATTAGTTTTCAAAAATCAGATTTCAGGTTTTAACTTGATCAGCAACCAACTGGATCCAATTTTCCCAAGAGCTTTGGGAGCAACCGGCTACAAACCTCCCGAGAGCTTATATGATTACCTGGCTCGTGCACCGGTCACTGGACAGCAACTGGCTGATGTACTGGCTCGCTGGTGTCAAACCAGTTCACCATCCGATGGCTATAAAACGGCAAGAACAGTAACGGTCACTAAAAACCAGGTTTTGGGCCATTATTGAGCATTATACATAGCCCACATTGAAGGCAATTGAACTACCACCATGCTATCAATTGGATACCATTTATTGTGTCCCAGTACCCCTTAGTTGAGAATCACCAAGTGCTTTCTATCTTGCAAATCTACTTTTGTAGAAGCTATTCTTTTGAGCTTTTATTTATATACTTTGGCTACTTGGGCCTTGTTTCCTTCATCTCAACTATGTGAAGTTGTAAAGGGTTGTTAGTGGTGAACCTAGAAAAACCACTAGGTCTGAGTTTGAGCCAAAACACATGGGTTGTTGGTGAACCCATAAAAAGCAATTGTGTTGTTTGATCGTGTTTGATCACAACTAGTGGATGTAGGCATTCTCTGAACCACTCTAAATTACTTGTGTCAACCATTATCTCCTCCCTTCTACAATTTAATTATTATTACTCTTCTTTTTCTTTACAAACTTTTGTCTTTTGGGCTATCAAAGTCGGGTTGAGAAAACTTTTAATTATCCATACTTAGTAGATTACCCAAATAAACACCCTCTTGGGTTACCACTATCGACCACCCCCCCTCCTTTAGGGAGAAGGTTGATCTCGAGTGGCTTTGGATAAACCTGCACATTTGCCACAACTACTTACACACCAGCTCCAAGTGAAGGGAGAAAGAGAACATTCTCCGCAGTGCTCTAGATTCAAGAAGTGCTTACATTTCTCTACTAACATTATATTCTTACCCTCTCAGCCTGTATTTTGTCTTATGCCTGCCATAGCCAGCACATTGTTCATCAGCACCAGAACCAACAAGAAGAATTTTGGCTTCAGACTTGTACTTAATGCGACGATTATCCTCTTCATGAATACTCGAAACCCAACCATCACCACCAGCTGCCAGCCATAATGCTATCCCAATGTTCAGATCCTATAGCATACAGAAGGAAAAAGGATCCAACTACTCAGGTAACAACTCAAAAAGAAGCCACAAATAAAATAATAAAACTCAGACGCATGGAAACATTAGTGGAACCATTTATATTTTTATACTAGGGAGTGTCTAGGATTGTCTGTAAGTTAATTCACATAGATATATGCTCACAATATATAACAAATGATCAATTTTTTCCATGTAATCTTTTTCACATATTTTCCATTTCTCTCCGATGGATTTTGATACATATTTTTCTTCAGTCCACGATAGCGGTAAACCATATTAGGGCCAACATTTGTTAAATAATTTATTAAGTCTTAGACGGAAATAATTGCAAACCATGTAGGTATTCGCTGGACTTATAAGTGACATGACACACTTGATTTCTGAGCTCAAATCTGATAAATCTGCATCAATCTCCACAAGGTTCCACCTGTATAATCAAAACAATATTGGATCCTTAGAACTGAACAATCAAAACACCATCAGATACTAGCCTGAAGAACCTGATAGATTGACACATTAATACAGCTTACTTCATATATTACAGTATAACTGCTTCTTTTATACTTCAAAAAAGTAAATTGGATGAAGTATATGAAAATCATATTCTAAAAGAACACATATAAAAAGACTATCGTACAAAAATTGTATAAATTGTATGCCAATAAAAGTTGGAAAAAAAAAGATGTCTGATACAACCATTTTCGTCTGTTAAAAACGGTTGGCCTAAAACATAATTGAAGTTAAAATCCAAATTTTAGAAATCCTGTCCTCATAAAACTATCATTTCCAGTAGCATATGCTCAAAGAAGATGACATTCATTATATTATAAAGGACTTAAGACAAATAACTTGGTAACTCTGTAATTGTTTATGCAGCATGGTAGTAAATGCATTGCATTCTAAATTACTACGAAGCCACATGAGCTCAGTTTAATATGAACCCAATAAGTGTATTAACTTAAGGGCGATGCAGCTCCTTGGATATTCTGCACAGGACAATTCAAATAAAAACATCCATTACCAGGCTTCTTAAACTATAGCAGCAGCCAAGGCACAACTAAGTGCATGGCCCACTCAGATATGCAAATTATTCCATGATAATAACTTCAAATACCTTCTCAGAGGAGCAATTCTTTGAAGTTCCTTTAGTCCTGCCCTTGCAGATATTCTATCTGGAGCAGACTCGCCATCAAAACTTACATTAAGCAGATCAATTTTATCTTCCAAAAAAAAAAACTTTGATTGGTTAGTAATCTCAGAAAAGAACTTCGTATAAGCATTTACAAACAAGGCCAGGAGTGTGTACATCAGGCTACTATGAAGTATACAGAAGAGTACCTTGAACAATGCAATATGCAAACAGTTTTGTACATGGTGTGTGGTGGGGGTGTTGTCCAAGTTAGAATGTAAGGATTGAAAGAGAGCAAGAGAACAAGAGAAGAAAAAAGAGTAAAAGGTTGACGGAGAAGAAGAGAAACGATGGTAGAATGTTGTGTGTGAGAGATCACTAGTATAATGTAAGGAATTACATACATCTCCCTAAGTAGGTAGAAGGTAAAAAAAAAGGAAAAATATAATATAAGATAAGAAGATAATAAACCAGTTCCCAAAGTACCATAACAAGATAATAAACCAGTTCGCAAAGTACCCTTATTATATAAACTCTAACAGTCCAGTGTTCAGTATCACTAATAGATAGAGCCATAGAGCATATACCTAATACCAAGGTAGAGCTTACACAAGATTTAGAAACTCAGTCGTGGATCAAGCATAATGGAAGATGCATATTGGGATCAGATGATGCAGATCCACCCAATCTTGGTTGGTACCACTGATATCTTGTCTAATGTTGGCTAGGATCGGGTAGGATCTGCTGATCCATCCCAGGATCAGCGGTGACATTTCCAGTCTCCACTACCATTACTCAATACCTTGCTTATAGCTCTCTTTTACAACAACATTTCCCTCACTAAATGAAACTGATAATTAGGTATAAAACTGAATATTTACCTGGTAATGTTTATAACTAGGAAAGTTAAAAAATTATATAATTACCACATAAAGCCAAGGATTAAAGTATCAGTAATGGGTATTATATCGGATGGGTGATTTTAAGAAACATATCAGCGATACACATGATACGCTAAAGATATGCATGGAAATGGTCAAGATGCACATGGAAATGCACTTTTGGAGCAAAAAACAATACTATATATATATATATATATTAATAAGAAATATATAACATGTATAATGTATACACACTTCAGCTTTGGAAAGGGAAGCTCTTGTCCTACGTGGGTCTTCTGGTTCTCATCCGATCAGTCCTCCAATATTCCTACATTTACTGGTCAGGAGTTTTCCAGCTTCCCAAATCCACCATCAAATCAATTGAATCCCTCTTCTACTCATTTCTGTGGAAAGGTTCCGATTCTCCCAAATTCCTCCATCCCATCCGCTGGTCCTCTATTTGCCTTCCAAAGTTGGAAACAGGCCTTGGCTTAAGAAGAATCTAGGATGCAAACTCTACTACCACCTTTAAGCTGATCTAGAAACTGGTTTTCCAAACAGCCTAGCATCTGGGTTAGTTGGGTCTACTCTTCTCTCTTCCGCAAAAGACTCACTTCGGACTGCCACCACTAACCCTCCTCTGGGTTTGGTGCAAGATCCTCCATACCAGGCACTTATCCCTGACTACCATTCAATCCCGTATTGGCAATGAAGCTAGGACCTCCTTCTGGCTTGATAACTAGCATCTGGCCGGCTTGCTTTCCCTAATTGTAGGCAATAGATCCGTTTATTCTTCCGGTCTTCCATGGTCTCTTGGATCATCTCCCTTGGCTCTTGGTCCTCCCCTCCTAATATCCCCTCTCTTGATGCCACCTGGCAGTCTCTCCTCCCCTACCCCCTCCTCTAGGGTCGACCATACCATCTGGTCCCCCTCCTCCTCGGGTAGCTTCTCCTTTGCCTTGGCCCGGAACCTTGTTAGCTCTTCCTCCCCCTCCATTCTCTGGCACAAAGTCATTTGGTTCAGAGCCCACATTCCTCGCCACAGCTTCACTGTTTAGAGAGCCCTCTCCAACTGCCTCCCCACCAAAGCCTTCCTCATTTACCTCCATATTCTTGTCTCCCCTACCTGTTATCATTGTTAGAATGGCCAAAAAGACAACAATCACCTCTTCTTCAATTTCCCTTTCTCCCCCCGCATCTGGAAGTTTGTCCTTTCCAAATGTTGGCGTGCCTCGAGAACGCCCCTCCCCCTTCAAAGAGAGTGGGTTTGGATAGATATATCTTTTTCTAGAAATTCCATTTGTGACATTGCTGGAAATTAGCCTTTGGGGCAACTATCAACCATGTTTGGATGGAGCGCAACCTCCATAGATGGACCTCCAACTCTAGATCATTTGATAAGATTTGGAAGGCCATCTACTTTGACGTCTCCTCTAAACTTGGTTCCCTCCCCCTTAGATCGGTTGTTGATTCCCCAAGGAACAGGCTTAATGTTGTTTCCTAGGGTCTCCCTCTTTTTATTTTGGCGCCCCCCTCCTTTTTTCCTTTGTTTTTAATTTAATTATTCATCTAAAAAAAAAATTATACACACTAAAATGGAGAACAATACATAACGAGACTAGTGTATTCAATTGAAATTGTTATAAAAAATGAGGTTTCTAACATATGCTGATATGCAGTATATGTATATCAATTTCCCAACTCAATGTCGATTGCTTTTTGCAAGTAAATCAATTTTTTTTTTAGGTGGAATATTTTTCGACAAAAATTTCAGATATCTATGAACAAATTGATGCGATAATTCATGTTTGATGCAATGTTTTAGCTTCTTTTTACCAAAATCTACTCAAACATAGCAAAAAAACATAAGTTAAAACATAGACTCGTGAGAAAAAAAACTGTGTTATTCAACTTACCTGTCTTACAATATGTTTAGCTTCAGTGGATGATTTTTTATGGTTGATCCTCCAAACATTAGTTTGATTGTAGAATTTGAATTATTCTCTACGAATGATTCAAAGCCCCAAATCCAAGGAATGAAAGGGAGATTAATTGGGTAGTTGTGCTTCAAATTTTGGCAAGTACCACCAGCGAGAAGAACAAGCTCTATTTGAAAGTGAAATGGGTTCTGTCAATATGTATCTTAAGTATTGGTAAATATCGGTGAGTATCGGTGTGTATCAACCAATACTTATCGATACAGAACGATACACTTCACTTTTGATTAAAACTGTATTGTATCTTATTGGTATCGATTGATACTGATACATATCGTCTGATACAATACAATACTAATATAAAGCTACAACGTAAATGTCACACTTTATATCTCCTAATAAGTTTCTCGATTATTTCACTTATTTACTGCTTGATGGGTCTGGCATTTATACTGGACAACTCGACTGTCGTGCTAGACAAAACAGTACAAACTCCATTCTGCTTTTTATTAAAACTGTATTATATTGGTTAGTATCGTATCGTTACCGATTGATACCGATACGTATCGTCCGATACGCCGATACTTTAAACCCTGCATAAAGCTACAATGTAATTGTCACACTTTATATCTCCTAATAAGTTTCTCGATTTTTTCACTTATTTACTGTTTGATGAGTCTGGCATTCATACTGGACAACTCGACTGTTGAACACTCGGCTGCTAGACAAAACAGTAGAAACTCCATTTTGTGTTCACAGACATTGGTTGATACAGAAAAAAGGCTGGTACAGCAAAAAGTCAAAACATTAACTACCCCAGTTACATAGAATGAGATAACCAGTAGGTGCTTACCTTTCATCTATAGAAGCAAGAGGTCAGTCACACCTCACGCTAGTTTACAATGTTGTCCAAAATCATTAGAGTGATTCAGTTCACCTTGATAATAATGAAATTTACTTACATAAAGGACTGAGATTGGTAGGTAGCAAAATATAGAGAAGGATTGGAAAGTGTAGCTTTTTGAAAATTTTAGATAAAAAAAAAAAACAATCGTAAGGAGAATTTAAATTTTAAAATATTAGCTACTACTAAGTAAATTGGTCATTGACTCCCTTGTCAATGCCAACCAGTCAGCTTTTATAGCTGGTAGAAGCATTTCTAACAACATTATCTTATGCCAAGAGCTTGTCAGAGGTTTTGACCAGAAATCCCACTCTCTTGCTGCCCTTCTTAAGATCGACATTCACAAAGCCTTTGACTCCATCAAATGGGACTTCATCTCTAGAATCTTGCTTCAAATGTCCTTTCCCCCATGTCTTTGTCCACTAGATCCACTCTTGCATCTCTTCCCCCAACTTCTCTATCCTCGTTAATGGTATCCCTGCTCGCTTTTTCTCTTCCTTTGTGGGAATTAGACAAGGTTGTCCCTTATCCCCCTTTCTTTTCTTTCTCTCTCTCTCTAGAGGTGCTCTCCAAATCAATCCAATCTTCTACCTACCTTCATCTAATCTCTCTCATTCCCAAATTGATCTCTTATGCTCACTCATCTTGCCTTTACAGCTGATCTTATGATCTTCTCTAAGGACGATCCCCTTTTCATCTCCTCCATCATATCCTCACTCCAGCTCTTCGAAAACCTGTTTGGTCTCCACATAAACCTCATTAAGTCCCGTCTCTTCCTTTCTTGTGTCTTTGATTCCAAAAAAGCTCGCCTCCTACAGCTTATAGGATTCTCCCTTGCCTCCCTTCCAATCTAATACCTTGGTCTTCCTCTCATCACTACTAGGCTTTCTACGCATCACTGCACCCCTATGTTAGACCTTATGAGGAAAAGGCTTCAACTTTGGAAAGGAAAACTTCTGTCCTATGTTGGGCACCTTGTTCTTTCGAATAGGTGCTTCAATCCATATACCTTTATTTTTCGGGAGTTTTTGCTCTTCCGCAATCCACCATCAATGTTATTGAGTCCCTCTGTTCCTTCCTCTAGAAAGGGGCTGAAACCCTTAAAATTTAACACCATCAGCATCCTTAAGCTCATTTGAAAGATTGTGTCCAAGCATAACAGTAGTTAGGTCCCGGGTCTATTCCTTGCCCCTAAAAAATGACTCCCTGTGGACGATTCCTTATACTCCGGATACCTCTTGGGAATGGAGCAAAATCCTCAGGACTAGATCCATTCCTATTAGAGCCATTTCTTCCTCAATTGGTAATGGCTCCTCCACCTATCTTTGGCTCGACCCCTAGCATTCTTCGGGTATCCTCCTATCTTTAGTCATTCCTAGGGTCATATAATCCTCGGGTTTGAGTAGGAATGCCACTATTACCTCCTCCATTTCAAATAGAGCTTGGTCCCCTCCCCCCTTAACCAATCTTTGATCCTCCCTCCCCCTATCCCCCCTGGTCACCGTGGAAGAGAAGATAAGATCTCTTGGCTACCCTCTTCTATGAGATTGTTTAGCTCTGCCTCAGCTTGGGATTACATTTATTCCAAAGGTCCTCTTGTTCCTTAGAGAAACATCATTTGGTTTAAAGGCCATAATATTCACCGCCACAATTTCACGGCTTGGAGGGCCATCTCCAACTACCTCACTATGCAGTCTTTCCTCATTTACATGCATATTCAAGTCCCCTCCTTTTGTTGTCTTTGATGGAATGCCACTGAATATGTTGATCATCTTTTTTTTCCTGCCCCTTCTCCTCAATCATCTAGAAGAGGGTCCTTAGTCACTGCTGGTCGTCTCAAAGAAGAATCCTTCCCTTGAATAGAGAATGGATCTAGGTTGACATGACTCTTGTTAATTCTTCTATCTATAACACTATCAGAAAGCTCTCTTTTTGTGCTACCATAAATCATATTCCGATGGAGCTAAACCTGCATAGATGGACTTCTAACCCTAGATCCTATAATAAGATTTAGAATGCCATCTACTTTGACATCAGCTTCAAACTTTCTTCTCTTTGTCACAATACTATTAGAAATTCCCCAAAAAACATGCTTATTATTGTATCATGGGGTCTCCTCCCTTCTATTTTGTCATCCCCCCCACCACATTATGTTCCTACTTGGTTAGTTTTTAGTGGCTAGTCTCCCCCCCCCTTTTGGCTAGCTCCCTTCTAGTCTTGTCTCTCCCCACCCCCCTTTTGCTCCCCCTTGTATATTTTTCTTCTGCTTGGTGATGAATTTATTTACTTATCCACAAAAAAAAATTATTACTACATATGGTGAATGAGCTGTTCCAATCTTAACTACTTATGCTAAATTGTTAATATAGACTAAAATTTTACAAAAAGAGCCAAACCCAAGAAATAATAAGTGATTTGAGTTCTGTCTGGGAGCATAGCGTAGGCTAGTGCTTCATGTGTCTATCTCTCTCCTCCCACAACAAAGGGGGCACGTATGTCATTTCATAGGGGGGAATAGAGAGATAGACTCAAGGAGGCCTTGCATATGCTACACTCTGGGATAGAGTTCATTTTCCCATATAAAAATATTAAATTGAACAAAGTATTGGTAGCACCAAAGTAGGAGCGACAAGTAAGGATATTGGTCTCATACTGTTACTTATTTTCACTCCCTTGATGCTATCGGACTAATGCTCCCCTAGTGCTCCCCCTTGCTCTGACGGCTTCTACCGTTGGGAACCCCTCTCCTCCCTACACCACCTCCACCTCCATCTCCTCCCCCTCCCCTCCAGCCTACTTCCAACCTCAGCCCTCCCACCATACTTCCTCCTCCCCCCCAGCCCCTCCCTCTCCACGGCCACAGATGGTCACACACTCTTCTTCATCTCCCCTCCTATGTTTGACAATAAAAAGATTGGGATCTGCCCTTCTGGACTCCTGGATCCTGAAAGTGCTAAATGGAAGCTTTGCCAAGTGGAGCACTTCCTTGGGAGTAGACCTCCATTCAATATTATGAAATCTTCTCTATACTGGATCCGATACTCACCGATACACCACCGATAAGATACGATACGCACCGATATGTACATACTCTATGGAAAATTGAAAATCAAGGTGAAATATACATTTCAGTATGTATCGGTGCGTATACATACCGATACAGTGCGCTACAATCATATAATGGCCAAGATGGGTCACTTTTCAGATAACAAGATTTTTTAGTTCCAAAGTTGCTGCTAGCCATTTTTCTGTCTAACTAAAGTGGAAATCAAGGTTAGGAACAAAGATTTTACATTTATGGGCCAACTACAATGGATTCATATTGCGATACTATCAATTTAGTGTTTATGCATAATACATGTTATATATAGATTTTTTTAACTATTTTTTATGCAAAAGTGTATAAAAAAGTGTTTCCTATCCATTTATGTGCGTATCTTTAGCACATCTCTGATACGATACCTTCCGATACGTATTTTAATTTTGACCGACCGATAAGACGACCGATACCGATACTTTAATCCTTGTCCCCGCAGTGACTTTTGCAAAACCTTTAGGCATAGTACAAAGGTCTATGCTCCGAAGGAAGTTCTCAAGCCGGTGAACATCTCCACAAACCCTCTGTGCCCTGATGGCAATCTTGGTGATTCCCAGGCTGTTGCTTTGGACATCCAAGCTAGATCAACGTCCCCCATCACTAACAGTGGCCATAGAAAGCTCTGGCGAAGAAAAAGAAGAAATATAAGTCTTATGGTCAATCCTCACTCGCCTAAAGTTAGCTCTTCTTTGGTGAGACCTAAGTCCCTTGATCTGAAGGACTATTCTCCTTTGTCCACCAATCCGAATAGATTCTCGCTTCTTCAATCCTCCTCTGAGTGACTCTGACATAAAAGAAGGTGAGATCTCAAATCAATCTCATGTGTCAAACTCTGAAGACGTCTCTACTTCGAAGGTGGAATCGCCGAAAGTTAGCCCTTCTAACATTGCTCTCCCCTTGTCAAACCCTGTAGCCCATTACCTCTTTTGTTGCCTGACTGCTTAGATGTCCTTGACGACTCCCCCCTTTCTCTTGATAATCCCCCTTTACCTCCCTTCTTTACCTTTGATACCTCTATTGTGGGGCCCTACTTTCCCCTTCTACATGTTTCAATCCCCTCTCCTCAAATCTCCACCTAGCCTCTCCCCTGAACCAACATTTTCACTCTACTTGGCCAAACCTACCGACTGAACCATCCAATATGCCGCCCAACCGGTCTGTGCTTCGGCCCATCACCGAACAGCTTCCTACTTCTAACCCATCTTTACCATCTCCTCTACATCCATCCACCCGCCTACCTAACCTGCCCCGCCACCCATCTATCATGGTTTATCTGTTGACCACCTGACCCATTTGGGTATCCTTCCGATACCCACAGGAGCATCATCCTCGCCCGCCAAGTCTGTCTCGACTCTCACCTCCCATTGTTGTTCCTCTAGTACACACCTTGGAAGGTGTCTTCCCTAAGCTCTGGTCTACGCAGGCCATTCCTGCGCCCTCCGACTTGCTGGTCCCATGCTAGTTACCGCCATTTTGCACTCCATCACCACTGCTTTGATTGTTTCTGCCTCCTTAACTATTGACACTGATACCACCTCCATGGCTGCCCATCCTACCCCCTCGTCTTCACTCACCCTAGAAGGTGGACTCCTAAGGCTCCTGTCCACGCAAACCCCTCCTGCGCATCACCCATTTGTTAGTCTCTTGTTGGCTTCTACATTTATGAACACCATCATCTCGTCCTCGCCCTTGGCTGCTTCTAGTGTTCTCCGACAGTCGGCCCCAATGACTCGCCCACCGTGTTAACCCCAGTTGCTTCTCGTACTGCCCTCACCTTGGAAGGTAGCTCTCCTGATCTCCGGATGATGCAGACCCCTCTGTCTCACCACCTGCTACCAAGCCCCCTACCTACCCTCCCTGCCTCTAATACGGCTCCTATTGTTAGGGCTCCATTAGTTGAGTCCTTTCCCAAGGGAGCTCCCCTGTGCCTGCGACTTCAGTTACTGCTGCCTCCTCTTGGACTTGACTTGACTCACCCATCATCCCGTGCTAAAGCGACCCTTGCCGCTTCCTCTATTAGCCGCTTTATTATCCTAGCAGCTGGTCCGACTTCTGTTGTCCCAAGAACCTTAAAGAAGACCCTACTCCCCAAAGCCAAGGTTACCAAGCCCAGCATTGCTGCCCTACCCAGTAAAAATTCTTCCTCTGAACACTTCACCCCCCGGTTTTTCCCTGCAATCCCCTCTCAAGGAATACCAACGGAGACATAAGACCAAATTTGGAACTGCCACCACTAGGCCTTCCCCTAGCTCCCCGGAGTCCTAGATCCTTCACCCCACTGCTTTTTAATTACCCTTTGGATGATTTGGAACGTCCAGGGCCTCAACTCCCCAGTAAAGCAAGCCGACCTTCGCACCCACATTTGCTCTTCTAATGAAGACATTTGTTGTCTTCTGGAAAACGGGTCTTGATCCCAATGCTGCCCAAATTGCTATGTCCTTAGCCCCGTCCTGGTCCTTCCTCTCCAACTATGCCCATTGCCCAAATGGTTGCATATGGATCATTTGGAACCCCCTCAAAGCCCATATCTCCCCTTCTTCCTCCACTTCCCAATGCATCCATCTCTCCATCTCTGATCCCTCTGGTTCCAACCCCTTCTTCCTCTCCATTGTTTATGCTTTAAATCGTGCCCTGGACAGATCCTCCCTTTGGTCTGACCTCCACTCCTTTTCCTCTTCAACCGGCTCCCACCCTTGGGGTATTGTTGGAGACTTCAATGTGGTCAGATTAGTCTTGAGAAGTAAGGGGAGACCCAATTGAAATTTCCTCTGTTGATCCCTTTGATGACTACATTGATGACCTTAGTCTCAACTCTCAATGACCTTAGCTGGTCTGGTGCCAATCTTACTTCGCACAATCGTCGACAGGGACCCATTAGAGTTGCTTGCAAACTTGAAAGAGCCCTTATGAATGAATCCTAGCTGACCTCCTTCCCCTCCTCTCATGCCTTCTTCGATCTTCCTGGTATTTTCGAGCATAGCCATTCAAATTCTTCGATATATGGACTCTCCATCATGATTATTTGTCCACTGTCAAGGACACTTGGGAAATCCTTGTCCATACCTCCTCCCCGCTCATCGCCTTTTCCAGGAAGCTACATAATGTAAAGGTTGCTATTGAAACACCTCGTCCTTCTTCAGCAACATCTCTGCCAGGGTGTCAGCTTGCAGAGATAGCTTGGAAGCCATCCAATCTAGGCTGCACACTGACCTTCTCAACCCTACCCTTGCTGAAGAGGGAAGATCGGTTTCCATAGAGCTCTCTACCCTCCTGGCCCAAGAAGAAAGTTTCCTTCTTCAAAAAGCTGGGATCAAATGGCTTGAGCTAGGGGACACCAATTCGGCTTTCTTCCATAGATCTATGAAAGCGAGAACTAATGCTAATTCCATTCCTCAACTTACCTCTTCTGATGGCTCCACCTTGACCTCTCCTGATGACATCAAATCGGAAGTTGTCCCATTTTTCCCATATGATCCCATCCCCCCAATCTTCTCAACAAATTCATTCCCACTCATCTCTTACCCAGTCCCCAATCCATTCCCTCAGATGATGAAATCCTTTCAACTATCCTTTCCCACAAAGCAAACAAAGCCCTCGGGCCTAATGGCTTCAGTATGGGATTTTTATCCTCCTGCTGGGGCATCATTAGATCTGATCTCATCCGTGCCATTCGTAGCTTCTTCCTCATCCTTCTTAGATCAATGGGGTTAATCAAACTTTCCTCTTCCTTAACCTCAAATCTAACGGAGCCTTTTCTCTGTTTGATTTCAGACCGATCTCTCTCTGTAATCTCCTATACAAATTCATAGACAATTCTTGTCAACCAAATCAGATCGGTGGATGACACTCTGGTTAGTGAAAACCAATCTACTTTCGTTGCTGGGAGAGTATTGTGGATAACATCATCTTGCGTCATGAAATTGTCAAGGGTTTTAATAGAAAACCCCATTCTTCTGCAGCACTTCCCAAAATTGACATCCACAAAGCCTTTGACTCCTTCGGATGGGACTTCATCTCTAGAGTCCTGCTCCAGATGTGCTTCCCCTGTCTTTGTTCAGTGGATCCATTCCTGCATCTCGACTCCCCCGCTTCTCTGTTATTGTGAATGATAGTCCCACGGGCTTCTTCAACTCTTCAATTGGCATTAGGCAAGGATGCCCCCTTTCCCCCTTCCTCTTCTCCCTCTCCCTAGAGGTCCTCTCCAGATCTATCCAGTCTTCCACTGACCTCCACCTCATCTCCCCTATCCCTGAATTCAAATCCATTCTGCTCACCCCTTTTGCCTTTGCTGATGATCTCATGATCTTCCCCAGAGCCGACCTTGCCTCCATCTCTTCCATCTTGTCCTAGCTTCATCTCTTCGAACTCTCTCGGGCCTCCGCATTAATCTCCTTAAATCTCGTCTATTCCTCTCTGGTGTGTTTTGGAGTCTACCAAAGCTTGTCTCCTCGAGTTGATTGGTTTCTCTCCTGGTCTCCTCCCCGTCAAGTACTTAGGGTTGCCTCTCATCACTACTAGGCCCTCGGCTCATCACCACACCCCAATACTTGATCCCATAAAAAAATAAAAAGGTTGTAGCTATGGAAAGGGAACTTCTTTTCTATACCGACCGTCTTGAGCTCACCATATCAGTTCTTCAATCCACTATAACTTTACTAGCCTGGCATCTTCGCCCTCCATTGCTCCCCAATTAAGGCTATTAAATCCCTCCTTTGCTCCTTCCTCTGGAAAGAGGAGAGTCCTCCAAATTCCCCCATCCCATTAGCTGAGGATCAGTGTGTCTTCCCAAATCCGAAGGAGGCCTTGGCCTTAGGAGAATTAGAGATGCTAACATTACGGATATTCTCAAGCTCATCTGGAAGATTGCCACCAAATAAAAGGGCATTTTGGTGTCTTGGGTTTACTCATCTCTCCTCAAACCAATTCTCTCTAGACCGCCTCCCAATCCAATTATGCCTTTTGGGTCTGGTGCAACATCTTTAGCATAGACCCAAAGCTCTTGATGTCATCCTCTACACTATTAGCAAAAGATCATCCACCTGCCTTTGGCTTGATCCTAACACGCTATCGGTACTCTCATCTCTGTCGTCAGCCCCAGATCCATCTACTCCTCTGGTCTTAACTGATCAACCACTATTGATTCCATTCTTTGTGATGGCATCTGGTCCCCTCCTCCCTCCCCCACCCCCCTCTTGTGGACATTTAGGCTTACCTTCCCCCCATCCCTCTTGGCCACCAAGGTAGGTATGATAGCATCATCTCAAAACCTTCTTCCTTTAGCTCCTTTAGCTTCGCCTCTACTTGGGATTTTATCTGCTCTAAGCGCCCCCAGGTCCCCTGGCGCAATATCATTTGGTTCAAAGGCCGCATTCCCCGCCGCAGCTTCACCGCTTAGCGTTCTCTCCAACTGCCTCCCTACCCTATCCTTCCTGAATTCTAGACACATTCAGGTCCAATCCTCTTGTTGTCTCTGCTGGAATAGTCCTGAAGATGCTGACCATCTTTTTTTCTCCTGTCCCTTCTCCACCTCTATCTAGAACAAGGTTCTCAGTCATTGCCGGCCTAGTAGAAGCAGAGTACTCCCCCTCAGTAGAGAATGGATTTGGGTCGATATGACTCATGTCAGGTTTTCTGTTTGTGATACTATTGGCAAGCTTGCCTTCTGCACTACCATGAACCATATCTGGATGGGGAGGATTCTTCGCATATGGACTCCCAAACTCTCGTTCTTCTAACAAGATTTGGAATTCCATCTATTTTGACATCTCCACCAAGATCGCATCCAGCTACTCCCGTCCAGTCAGAATCACCCCCAAGGAACAAGCTCATTGTTGTTGCCTGAGGTCTCCCCTCCACCATCCTCTCCCCCAACTCTCCTAGGCCTCCCCGGCTCTCTTAGCCCCCATTGGCTTGTCGCCATTGTGCTTGGTTTTGGTCCCCCCCCCTTTTTCCCCCTCTGTATATTCTTCTTCTCTTGGTGATGAAATTATTCTCTAGAAACACAGCATGATCTGTTCATATATTGGCAACCAAGCATCAGAAATAAATAAATTGTAGATGCCTGTTTGATAAAGTTGACACAGAAACGGTAGAAACATAAATTTCCATTTTTGGGAACATAAACGGAAATTTAGGTGTTTGATAAACCCTGTTTCTGGAACAGTTTCTCTGTCTCTGTTTCTCCTGTTTTCAGCTTCAAGTCTCTCTGTTTTTCCTAAACCATGATTCTCAGTGCTCCAGCTTTCTCTCTCAATCACACAAGGGGCTAGCCGCCTTTGTAATCGTCGTCGTGCATATAAATCAGGAATGGAGACGGAGACGGAGACGAAGGGCTCAACATGTTTTCCTTCTTCGTCTTTCTTTCTTCTATAACCGTTTCCCCTTCACTCTTTGATTAAAGAACAGAAACGACCAGTTGCATATACTTTTTAACCACCATTTCTATTTCTTCCCTATTTTTTATTCATTCTTCTTTCTTTTCTTTTTTTCCCATCTCTCTATTTGGTAAGTGGTAATGGATTCTGCAACCTTGGCGATGAGAGCTTCTTCGGCCTGCTTCAACAGATTACCAAACCCTAAATCGTATCCTTCGAGGACTTATGGTCATGTAGAGGATAGGGTATCATCGACCTCGTCGTCGTCTCCATTGAAATCCAATACCAATACCCGTACCCAAAACCCTAGCTCTTCTTTCCCCTGCTCCGCTGTGGCTGAGGCTTCGTTGGGAACCACAGAACTAGCAGTCTGCAAGCTTCCTCTTCCGTTTGATGAATCGCGGCATGTACTTTCGAATCGAGTCATGGGTTGTACCACCCAGGTGTGGTTGGATGCCAGTTTGGATGACTGTAGCCGGATGAGGTTCTCGGTTGTGTTTAGAACAAAGACAATGGGGTCGACTGTCGAAGGGAAAAGTTGGGGTTTGGGGTTAAAATTGTTCACTCATTTCTGTTTCAAGAAACGACGGAACAAGGACGAAACAGGTGGAACTTGTTCCGTCATTTCTGTTTCTTAAACCATAAATCAATATAAATTTTTATTTATGTTTCTGAAATAAGTAGAAACGGAACAGGTTTGTCAAACGCCTTTTGTTCCATTTCTGTCGTTTCTTGACACAGAAATGGTAGAAACGCGTTTTTGAAAACGTTATCAAACGGGCCCGTAGTAGATCTTGAATCTGACTAAGGTCATTAAAAGGTCACTAAAAGGTCACCATAAGCTTTAGGTTTAGCAGGTGAAACCATGTTTAGTTCTGGACCAGCTTCTTTTAGATCATGGACTGCACAGACAGTTCTCTTAATCCGAGTCTGACCGAGATATATAAGTTTAAATTCTTGAACTTACTAGCAGCTCCAAGTCAAAAGAGAAGCCCAAGCCGCTGCCCAACATCTATCAATTGCAGAGAATGGTTTTCTTTGTATGCCAGTCCTTTTTCTATTAAGTCTAGGCTTATCTGTTCAGTCATTAAAGAAAAATTGAGAAGTCCAAATAGGTCTTCAGATCTATCTAGAGGATCCAAAACAGGGCATGTTGCATTCTACATGAGTTTTATCAATTCAGTCCATTTATTTTCCAGTTTCTCCTCTTCGCTTCAGCTCTTCTGAGTTATAGTTCAGAAAACTCAGCTATTAGTTCCACCCTAAATAATGTTCCAATTCACAAGGGGGTAGGAACGTTCAAACAAGGGGTAATGATGAAAGATGATTTTATTATTTTTCTTCCCAACATACATCCAAATAACAGGGGCTGGTATTCTGTTATC
Organism: Macadamia integrifolia; assembly: GCF_013358625.1. Lineage (NCBI taxonomy): Eukaryota > Viridiplantae > Streptophyta > Magnoliopsida > Proteales > Proteaceae > Macadamia > Macadamia integrifolia. The sequence goes on along the minus strand of NC_056561.1, from coordinate 26,088,483 downwards.
TTCTAATAGTTTGGTGTCTGCCCTTAAGGAGTTTGGGAAATTTCAAGAACGAAGCTGCGGTGAAATTCAAAGGGATATACACATGTCATGGAGTAAATCCCATGACATGATGCATCCTTTTTGCATATCCCTTCTTGTATATCAATCTTAAGGATATACCAAAACAAAAGATGCAGCATTTCTGTATATACGTCATACAGATTGCTCGTCTCACTACTTTGTGTACACACTTTTAATTCTTGCATTACATAATATAACACAGTATGTCATAGTTCCTTGCAAAAATTAGAATAAAGAGAACAATAGAATTGTCTACCACTGAATTAACATATTCCATATATGGTAATGTGTAGTTGGAAGAAAATGCATGCTTTTTCTATGATGAGCAACAAAAACATCAGAATGTGGAAAAACAAGGGGGAAGGGGGAAACAGGTTCTAGAATAATGGCGAGTTGTCCTTTCTATACAAAAGAGGGTAATATATAATTGGTTGAACTTACAGATGGGATCAACACACTTGTCCAACAAAGCTGCTAGTATCATAGAGTCCAATCCACCAGAAAAAAGAACCGCCACCTGAGCAAGATTTTCTTCTCTGATTTCTGGAATAGTTCTCTGCATATTCATAGTCACACAATTTAATCAAAACAACAGTACTAGATCAACCGAACAAAAAGAGGAATACTCTTCTTACTTCCTGTCTAAGTACATTACCAATGTAAAAATCATATTAGGCTTATATAGAAAATGGAAAAGCATGAATCAGTGTCTAATAGACTCTCAGATTTCAGGTTGTCCAGTACATTACCGATTGTAAAAATCATATTAGGCTTACATTGAAAATGGAAGAGCAGGAATCAATGTCCAATAGACCCTGGGGTCTGACAAGGCTGTAAGCTTTAAAATCAAGGTTAGACCGGTACCAATGCACAAGAAGAAAGAAGGAAGAAGATGGGGGAAAGCACAACTACCGTGATAGAGAGAATGTCCAATAGACACTGGGGTCTGACAAGGGTGTAACTTTATTAATCAAGGTTAGACCAGTACCAATGCCCAAGAAGAAAGAAAGAAGATGGGAAGCACAACTACCATGACAAAGAAAATCAAATCCTCTCACAGTATTGAAATTCCTTTTATTAATAACTCATCAATAAACAAATTACAACATCACCCTCACCAATAGTACCGCCATACCCCTAGACCAAACTACCCTTATTAACTAACAAATACCAAGGGCCTGTTTGATAACGTTTCAAGAAACGCGTTTCTGCCGTTTCTGTTTCTAGAAACAGCAGAAACGGAGCAAAAAGCGTTTGATAAAACTGTTTCGTTCATGGTTTTAAGTATCTCCGATACCGATACAATACCCTCCGATACGTATCTTAAATTTAGCCGATCGATACGATACACACCGATACGATACATAAAATTTTTAAAATCCTTTCGTATCGATATATATCCTACAATACATACCGATATGCATCAATACACCACCAATACACATCGATACGATATGATATGCCTTGATACGACTATGAAAATTATAAAATTGAGGTAAAATGTACGTTTCGATATGTATTGGTACGTATCGGTGAGTATCAGTATGTATTGATTGGTACATATCGGTATATATTGGCACATATCGGTGAGTATCGATATATATCGGTACGTATCGGTGAGTATTGATACGTATCGGTGAGTATCGATATGTACCGATACAGTGCGCTATGGTCATATAATGGCCAAGATGGATAATTTTTCAGAAAAACACGATTTTTTGAAGGGTTTTTGTTCCAAAGTTGCTGTCAGCCATATTTCTCTCTAACTAAAGTGGAAATCAAGGTTGGGACCAAAGATTTTACATTTATGGGACAACTACAAACCTTGAATTCTTAGTACGATACCCTCAATTTAGTGTTTATGCATAATACATGTTATCAATAGCTTTTTTTAACAAATTCTTTATGCAAAAGTATTTAAAAAAAATGTTTCCTATCCATTTATGTGTGTATCTTTAGCGTATCTTAGTGTATCTCCGATACGATACGATACTCTTCGATACGTATCTTAATTTTGGCCGACCGATACGGCGACCGATACCGATACTTTAATCCTT
>NC_056561.1:26042293-26086266 GCF_013358625.1 Macadamia integrifolia | reverse complement strand
TCTTCTTTTTGCCTGTTACCCTGCTCTTTAAGGTTTGTTTTCCTGGATCTAATAGAACTTTCTCCGAAAAAAAAAAAAGAGTACTTATCTCAAAATCGAAAATTTCATTGAACTCATAAAATTAGCAAGAAAAGATATCTCCCCCACCGATTAAAACCCCACTTTCAAAAACCTAGGCCACATAACCCTTCACCGTACGGTGCCATTAAGTCATTCACTAGTTGATCAAATAGACACATTTCAAGCACGCTCGCCCCTAATCCGACGAGCAAGCTTGATATCTAAAGGTAGAAGAAAGGTAGAAGACGAAAACAAAGGATGAGAATAAATAATAATTATTTATTACTTATGCTAGAGCATCAAAATGGAACCTGCAACGGCGGAAAAGAGAATCAAAAGGGTAGCCGATTACTGAAGGTGGAAAACTGCAACGGCGGATGAATCACAAAGAACCTGCAACGGCGGAAGAATCAAAGAACCTGCAACTGTGGAAAAATCCTTCTCAGCAAAATCTCAGAACCTGCAACTGCGGAAAACTCAGAACCTCACCGTCGCCGCTATTTTTCTCCAAGGTTTGATTGAATGAGATCGTATCTTGAAGGGGAATGTGGAGAGACATAGACTGAGGGTAGGGTTTTGATCGAATCTTGAATGGGAATGTGGAGAGACAAAGAGTGACGGTAGGGTTTTGATCGTGGGAGAGAAACCCGCCTTATTATGCATTTTCAGGGGGAACGGTTTAGCGGGAAATGTATTTTACTTTACTTACGAGAGCATATACTATGGATAAATTTAAGTGTCGTATATAATTAACTATATACTACTCTCCATTAACTTCCATCGTATAAAATATATTAAACACTACGGAAGTTTTAACCATGTCGTATAAGTTAGGTATCTACTTGTACTAAGAATATTATATATAATTTACTATATACTACGGAAACATTTTTATCGTATTATATACTAACCAGATACTACAGAATTTATAAAACCGCCATATAAATTAAGTATATATTACGGATATTGTAACCCTATCGTATATAATTAAAAATATACTAAGGTAAAATGTAACCGTCATATAAGATTACCTTTTACAATGGTATTATTTTACCGTAGTATATACTGACTAGATACTACAAAATTTATAATACCGCCATATAAATTAAGTAGATAATATGGATATTGCGACCCTGTCATATATAATTAAAAATATACTACGGGAAAATTTAACCGTCGTATCATATAATCTTTTACAATGGTATTATTTTACCATAGTATATACTCATTAAATACTACGGATATTTTAGTCTGTCGTATATGATGATTTTATATAACGGTACATTTATACCGTAGTATATGATCTCAATTACCATGGTATATAGTTACCGTAGTAAAAAAAGTGTAGCAATTGACCATTTTTCTTGTAGTGCGATCAAGTTCATAATGCTCGGATTCATCAGTGTCAAGCGGTCGATCTGTTCTATTCTTCTTTGGCACGTGGGAATCGTCCCTAGGCCAGAGATTGGACCAAATCAGGGTGCATTACCCCGTTGCTCAACGTGCTATACGCCACTCCTTCCGGTAAGTTTTTTACCTCCAATGTCGTCTTAGTGAATCGGGCAAGGAACTCTTTTATAGTCTCTCTCGCTCCCTGCCTCATGTTCATCACGTTTTGTGTAGTTTACTTCTGCTTCATACTTGCTTGGAAATGTGTGAGGAACGCTCTTGTCAGCTCTTCATAGCTGCGGATGGACCGTGGCCACAAGTTCGACATCCATACCAACACTACTCCTTTTAATGAGGTTGCGAAGGCTCGGCAAAGAACGGCGTCTGACCTACCATGAACCGTCATGGCCGAGCTGTAATACAACAGATGATCATAAGGATCCGTGGTGCCATCATATCCATTGAAGACGGGTATCACAAAATTTGAGGGTAGCTCGACGTCTATCAGTTCGTCGGATAGTGCATTATGGGCCGAAGTTACAATTATGTCAGCCGGGTGCCTTTGCCTCTGCATTCCTTCTACTCGCTCGGTGAGGTGCTAGATGCGGCTCTCCAGGTCGTCCCTTCTCACCTCAGCTTGGTGATCCGGGGATCATCGTGCCCTTTCACCTCTTCTGGGGCTTCTTCCTCGGCCTTGGTGACCACCAAGCCGATCTTGACCTTGCCGTGGTGCGCCTCTGGTCGGCCTGGTGGGTGAGTCCTGACCCCATAGGGTTGATCTCGCCAAGCTGTCCTCTAAGAATTTTCTCGTTCATCTCTATGCGGACGCAAGCCTCTAATGAGTCTTTGAGGCGACTGCTAGCGTCTTCCTACCCGGGGTGGGGATCTATGGACATCACATGTCTCTGAGCTCTGGTGACGCGTGGAACGATGAGCTCTCCCATTCTGGGCTGGAATGGGACCTTACCTGTGCCCCTCGGTAGGAGAACGGGGTGGTACAGAGTGAACAGTACGTGACGTTCTGGCCGACCCCCTCCTTGCTGTTGATTGAGGGGTGACACTGTTGTCAGGAGATTCATCATCGAGTTGTCTGCCCAGAATTGGCCTAAGCGGCTGAGCTGAACTAGTCCGTGGCATTAGAAGTTCCGAGCCGAACTGACGTATGAAGTCCCGCACCAGTGCATTTGTCGCTAACATATGTAGCTGCAGGCTCTGCATCTTCTCGTCCATGTTTGGGTGAGTTGCCCGAGATGATGGGACATGGCGAGATAGTTGAGGGTTTTGCTCGCGCTGATCCCCCTCTCCCTGGGCAACATGTGCATCAGGCCTGGTTTGTTGGGGTCCTTGTGGAGGGGTCTCTACTGGGACATTCTCTTGCTCTGCCATTGGTGGCGAAGGGGGACGTCCAAATGGTAACTCGCGGGTGGATCTTACTCGTGTTGTCGTAGAAGAAACGACATTCTCACTCCTCAATTGCATTGGTCCAAGGTGACTTTTTGTAACTTATTCCCACAGACGGCGCCAATCTAATGCGAAAAAAATTGACCGGATGATCTTTCCTGCAGTTCCTGGCGACCTGCACAGAAAAGATGACAGGGGAGAGCCAGGCTGACCCAATGGGGGACTCTCTGATGCCTAAGTCAGATCTTTCCACAGCAGATACTCAAGAGAGCTTTTCCAGTATAAGGAGTGATTGATTGATCCCCATGATGGAGGCTTACCTTGGTATTTATAGGCTGCTGATGAAGAGAGAAGGAGGGGAGTTTGTGCAGAGTCTGGTTCAGGCATAGAGTCCTTGAGGGAAGTGGCTCTGTGATTCTGGGAATACTTCGGGTTCCAAGGAATATTCTGGGAATATTCCCCATTGATCTAGGAGGTGCAAATCGTGAGAGGGGTGGACGCCTCTGATGACGTGTAGTGGATAGAGTCTTGCCCCCGTGATCAGGGATTATGTTCCTTGAATGTAGGAGTGGACGAGAGCACGTTTCTGGGTGCCTTACTTTACTGTGCCAAGCTGAGGTGACAGGTTGGTAGAGCCGAGGTGATTGGTAGCAAGGCCTGATGGAGGGCCTAGGTGGCAGCACTGCCTGATGGAGGGTCGAGGTGGCAGCACGGCCTGATGAGATGCCGAGGTGGCAGCACGGCATGATCAAGGGCCGAGGTAGTGGGTCAGTCCTGTTCAAATTTGCATATACGCTTCAGCCGTGCTGAGGAAGGGGACATATTTTGCCTCATCATACCCCAAAAAAAAAAATTTTGCTCTTTGGAGAAAAGAATTTTAAATAAATAAAACAAATTAAAAAAGTTCAAAAAAATATTTTTTTTCAAGGAAAGCAATGGATGTGATTCATACTGATCTCTCTGCTACTAATGACATAGGATTTGGGAGGGGTATATGTATACAGATTTACCTCAATTTTGTAAAGATTGTTTTCTGATTCGGACCCTTGACGATTGTGATAGAACAAACATACCATTTGGCCGAGGTCCACCCTCTAAGGCCATGTTGCTACTAGTTTCGAGTCACGGTTATTTCTATCTACAACATGAATCCCATCAAGTCCAACAACAACCACACAGCCTGTGCAAAATACATCTCTTTTTGCGATATAAACATCTGCATGAGTAGCTACATATGCACCATTCCTTTCTTACCATAAATCACAATAGAAGAGAGTGGACCACCAAAGATTATCAGCAAACCTCCATGAGTATTCCTGATTGTAGTCCAGTGCCTTCTCTCCGAGATCATCATCCTTTGATTCACATTGCAAATGCAATTTCTTTCCTGGACCCAAATTGTTGTGCACTGTTACAAGAACACTTCCTTTCATACCAGACACCAAAGATGAAGAGTACTCCATCATCACAGTAAGAATGATCAGAACAGGAATGGATCTAGGAACACCACCCATTCTGTTCTTGTTCTATTCTTTCTGAAGTTTAATTCTTCTCCCCACATAAATAGAATTGTTTTGATCCATCTTTTGTAGGATTCCAAGGCTGAGCTCATGTATTTCTCTTCTCTACCACCCATTTTAGAGATTAAAAATGGTTAACTTGGTTCTTTTCCTGGAATGGTTGTGTTGATCCATTCATGGTTTAAGGTTATTATTTTTTTTATTTTTTTAGGAGAACTCTTAATATTGAATGGGGTTGGAGACAAATTGAGTGATTTTCTTCCTATTAACCATGCAGCCACTTATTCCTCTCTGTGGCTTCTATTACTATTTACTACATTTGGATATTTAATTAGGAATAGATGTGTTGACTTTTCTCCTTTAATTATTGCCCTAACCATTTATAGATGGGTCTGTTTAGTTAAGACTGCGTTGCCATCTCTTCATGCTAATATTCATTCTAGGGGGCATATCTCTATAACTAAATACCATTTGGAGATCAACCAGTTTTAATTTGTGATAGATGTTTTGATCCCACCATAGCCACCGTTGGGTGGGCTACTGTTGTTCTATTCCCCTTAATTTAACTCCACATTACATTGTGGTGTAGGAAGTTATGGTATTACAGGACATGTGCTGGCCGAACCCATGGCCGCTATTTGAACCCATCGATCAAAAGATTTTCCCCCGGGGTGTAGGTATTGGAAAACTTGGTCGAAATTAAAATAAAATAAAATGAGATTGCATCAATGTTGAGCTGCTAATCCACCTTCAGCATAGCCATCAATAGATAAGTAACCCATTATGTGAAATGACCCCTCTACCCCTCTTGTATGATATCTCATCCTTTGACCAATGCCCCATTGGTATTGTCCGTTAGTTTATCGTATGCCAGTAACATACCTAACTTCTCCCATCCAAAAAGAAAAAAAGAATGATAGGTATTCTACATGATTAACTATAGATTTTTCACCTTAAATAGAAAGGAGGAGGTTAGGTATGCTACCAGTTTTTCTGGAGTTAATGGATCAACCAATGGGAGGACAGGGATGAAAGTGGTAGAGGGAAATTTTCCAAAGGGAGGAGCAAAGAGATAGACACAGATCTGGGTATACCAGTGGCATACCCAGCCTTTCCCCTAAATAAAATCATTAGACAGAGAGAAAAAATCCAAATCTTCGATCCACCCCTGCTACACCTTTTATCTCCCCCCTTGCAACTGACCCGTGCTACTGCTCGAGTCTTAGAGACCTATAATTTTGTCTTACAATGGCTCTCTTCCTCTCAAAACAAGACCTCCCTCCCTCTCTTTGCCCCCTCCAGAAACGCTGAAATGTCACTTCCTTCTATTAATTACTCCTATCAATTCTTTCAAAGTAGAAACCAAATTGTATTTATTGGGTGAAGTGAATTAATAATCCCACTAGTAATTGAGCAATTAGCACGCACATCCCACCTCAACATGTGAGAGAGATTCTTAACTTAGCGGAAGAAGGGGAGGGCCGGAAAAAAAAAAAAAAAAAAAAAAAAAAGGAGACACAATTGTTATAAGCAAAGGTGAATCTGAACTTAAATCAAATTAACTGCAACTAAAAGTGGACCTTCATGACAAACTAAAACAGTTCAAAACAGTGATCCATATATTTATTAAGAAACCATTTAATTAAACTTATCCCATGCTCTCTATCTCTAGATCGATCTAACTAAGGCCATTTTGCTACAAGTTTGGAGTCACTAGGGTTCTTTGTGTCTACAACATAAACCTCTTGAGGTCCAACAAGAGAAGTGCAGTCCGTGCAATAATCTCTTTCTGCAAAATAAACGTCTCCATGAGTGCTTACATTTTTTCCATCCCTTACATATGAGAAGTCACAATAGAAGAGAGAGGAAGTCCAAATATTTTGGCAGAAGGTCCATGTGAATTCCTGATTGAAGTCCAGTGATTGCTTTCCAAGATCATCGTCCGCTGATGCACAGTGCAAATACAATTTCTTTCCTTCACCCAACTTGTTTTGCACTCTAACATGAATTCTTGGAGTAGTGAAGCACCCACAAACCCAAGGTGACGAGTACTCCATCATCACAGCAACCATGATCAGAACAGGAATGATACTTCTGGAACCACCCATTCTGTGCTTGAATGGCTCTGTTGTTAATTTCTCAGTTCTTTTCTCCATCACCCATTTAAATAGAATATTTCTTGTAAAGAGAAAGGATAGGATCCTTTCATTGCAATCCTTTCATTGTATAGCTGTTATATGAAAAGATAGGATTCTATAGGATTCTTTCAATCCTTTCATTGTATAGCTGTTATATGAAAGGATAGGATTCTTTCAATCCTTTCATTGTATAGCTATTATATTTGTGTAATATTCCCTTTCCCTATAAAACCTTGTATAGGTTTTTGTAATATTCTCTTTCCTTGTTAAGTTCTTTCTTTCTATGGACTTACTTGTATGGGTGTCCAATTTTGTGATTAGACCGTTAGTTTGTGATAGGACTGAATGGGATATATCATACTATTATATAAAAGTATGTACTCATACTTCATGGCTAATTTTTCACCTGACTATTTTACCCTTCTTACTTATTTAAGTACTTTATCTTTTTCATTATCTTTTTTACATTTTTGATATTGTTGGTACCTTTTATATTTTATATTTTAATATTTAAATATTCTTTAAAAATCACTTAAATCACTTTCCTTATCTCTCTCTCTCTCTCTCTCGCTCTCTCTCTCTCTCTCTCTCTTCCACTTTCCTTCTTTTGCAATAAGCCTTTACTCCTCTCTCTCAACCGTTCCTCTTTTTTCTCTTTTTAAAACATTTTTTAAGATTTTTTTTAAATGTATATTTTAAGAGTTTTTTCTACCAAAATCTTATTAGTTTCCTTATCAATAATAATTCCTCACCCTCTCTCTCTCACCTTCTTCCTCTCTTATCTCTCTCTTTCACACTTTCCTTCTTCTTTTACAATAAGCCTTTCAACCTCTCGTTCCTCCTTTTTCTCTTTTTAAAATATGTTGTAGGAATTTTTTCTTTTTAAATCTATATTTTATGAGATTTTTTACCAAATTCTTATTAGTTTCCTTATCAAGAATAATTCCTCTCTCTCTCTCTCTCTCTCTCTCTCTCTCTCCTTATGTCTTTTACAATAAGCCTTTCGTGCTATCTCTCAACCGTTCTTCCTTTGTTCTTTTTAAAATATCTTTTAAGATTTATTTTTATAAAAAATTCTATATTTTAGGAATTTTTTCTAGCAAAATCTTAATAGTTTCTTTATCAATAATAATTCCTCAATCTCCTCTCTTCCTCCATTCCTCCTCTCTCTCGTTCCTCTCTTTTCCTCCTTTTAAAATATCTTTTAGGATTTATTTAAAGTAAAAAAATCTATATCTTAGGAATTCCGTACCAATAAAAATTCATCTTCCTCCTCTCTTTTTTTTTTTTTTTTTTGTAATTATTCTCCTCTCTTTCAATATCAGAGACAAGACAGGCTAGATTTTGAGTAGAGTATAGATGCCTCCATTGGTTATTTCAATGGAGTCTTCATTAACAGTCATTCCCTTGCTCATCAAGCCCTCATCCAGAATGGAGTCATCTTTGCCTCCATTGGTTATTTCAGTGGACTCCATTGGTTTGAGAAGGTTGGTTACACTTAACTGGGTCTTTCCTCTTAAGTATTTCAATGTTTGCTATTGCATTCCCCTGAAACGGTGAATTTTGAGGGAAGCAACCGCGACAAACAGCTTTTAAAAACGATCATTTAAGCAGGAGTTTCGAAAATGAACTTTGTTTCTTGGAGTGGGCTTTTGCGAGTGCGAAGTAGGTGATTCAAGTTTTAGAAGCGAGAATAACGAGGCGCTTCGGCTATGTAAGGAGCGGAAGAGATTTATCAAACAAGCAATCGATTCAAGGTACTCTCTTGCCGTTGCTCAACTTTGTTACGTTCAATCTTTCCTAAACATTGGTATTGCTTTTTGACGATATGCAGAGGCTGAGGTATTGATGGAATCATCCCTCTCTACTTCTGCAATTGAACTTGATAAAACCCCTTCTCACTTCTCTTACCCATCTTCATCTCCTTCCCACATTGCTTTGTTGCCATCCCTTTGTATGGATTAATGATATTAGAAGAGGATTGAAGATTAATTATTAACTCATCCATATTTAATTGTATGGATTAATAGTCAATTAAAGTTTGTTTTAGTAAAACGGCACTGATCAATTCAATAATTGAGAAGGAGTTCCATTTAAAGGCAAAGAGGAGATAGTGTTTGAGAGAGAGAGAGAGAGAGAGAGAGAGAGAGAGAGAGATTTCAAATGTTGGCAATTGGGTCGTTTTCGAATAATTTTAAATTTCAAAGTTGCATGTAGAAGACTTACATACTATATTTTACTCTCTTTCTCTCTCTATTTCACTGGTTAAAATTTTCATTATATAATTCTCTCTCTCTCTCTCTCTCTTTCTCTCTCATTGATTATTATTTTTCTTCATGTGAACATGGTATCTTGAGGTTTTTTTTTTTTTTTAATCTTTTTATATTATTTTTGCCATTAAATCTTAAGATCTTATTACTCAAATGCTCTACCATGAATGCATCCCTCACATCCCCCTTCCTTCTAACTTATGTTTCTTGTTATCTCTCTCTCTCTCTCTCTCTCTCTCTCTCTCAAAACGAAGACATAAACTTGGGGCTATATAACAGAGTTGTTAGGACAATTTTGGATCTATATCATGATGACACTTTATTTCTAAATATTCATATCATCTTGCCCTTGCTTGTAACAATGCTTATTTAATCTTTCAATGATCATCAATGCTCTCTCTCTCTCTCTCTCTCGACATAAGACAACATAGGTAACTTTGATTTTTTTAGTAATTTCTGTACTCACGTGCATTTGCATGTATGTTTTTATTGAATATGGAGATTGAATCAATCATCTCGAGATAACGATTTGTTGCCATCCCTTTGTATTATTTATTGGTAGTTTATTATGAGAGTATTCTACGTGTTCTTTGATTCAATGTGTATGCAATGGTTAACATGTGTTTCTTTTACTTGAGTTAATTTCTTCCTATTGTTTTCTTCTGATGGTGCCTTTAGAATGTATAATGTTCCCAGAAATCCCAATTGCGCTAAGATTGTCAGTGCACCTTCTATTGGGTGGTGGTGTTATATATTCAAAAAAGGTGGAATATCTTTGGCATGAGAGCAATATGATGTGGCAGTCATTAAATATTTTCTTTGGCTCAAGAGATGTTAATCTATCATAGGATGCAACTCATGCTCCATTTTATGCTGCCACTTTCTTTGAAACATTTGAGCTTGATGCTTGGAATTTGGATGATTTGTTGATGGGTAATATTTTTCTGGTCATGCTATCCTATGTGTATCTTATGTTCTGTTTCAACTTGTTGATTTAATGTTTGTATTTTGCTTCTCAGATCACCAAATAATCATTTTAAGAGCTGTGAAGAGATTACTTTGACAGGTTTTAGTCTTGGATTGGTGCTTGCATTTATTTATTTATTTATTTATTTATTTATTTTTAATGTTCTATTTGAAAATATATTGGAATTGTACAATCTATGAGTGAATGTTTGGTTTTATCTTGTTTACAAATCAGATCCCTGCTGAATGAAATCCTTATATTACTTTTTTCATTAATGAGGTCTAAAGTCTTTAGCAAATTTTTTATGTCATGATACTTATAGTTTCTGATATTTTGAATGCCAAGTACTATTCAACATTTGACAGGGACTTTTTTGCTTTTTATAGGATATTAGAATGGATATACCTCCTCCTACAAAGATTCTAGGAATTAGTCCAATGGAAGAAGAGTATGTTTCTTCTATATCCTGTGTTTCTTCATCCTATGATTGCACTTTTGAATTTATAGGAATAAAAAATGCAAGACAGAAATAACATGATATCTTTTTTATGTAATGTCCCTCGTTCAGCTCCAACAGACAAAGGTGTGAGTGTTTCAAATCTTGGTCCAATAGATCAAACAGAAGCATCCAGTCAGAGGGATGTTGAAGTGCCTACCTCCCAAGGCCTTCCTAAAATTGAAGTTATTAGTGATGTTGTTCATAACTTTGGGTCAAAATACTTTTCAGAGCTGCTAGACCTCAGAATGATACTTTTGAAGAAAACATACAATTAAACTAGAACATGAGTGGGAAAAAGACACTCTCTAGATGGTTACAGGGTTAACTCCTCTCTTATGCCTTCTTCCATTTTTTTTGTAATCCTTTTATTGCAGCCTTTATTTTTTGGAAGTGTTTCTCTACAACTTTTATAAGGCGTAGCAAGCTTTTTATTGCCTCTCTTGACTCCTTGTACGCCATGTCTCAAGAAATTTTTAATTTTTCTGCAAGGTAAGGGGTTTGTAAGAAAAAAAAATTACACATTGGAATTATAAATTTCTCGATAATGTGTTAAATTTGTTTTTATCAACTTATATCAAGTCTAAATGTTAGATTGTTTTTAATTTCTGATTATTTTTTATTTCTTCAGTGTTATAATGGGTGAAGAAAGAAGTTGACCCAATTCCATGGCAATTAGAGAGTCATGGCTATTGGATCGGACTTCCAAGGCTCCCTACCCTGTTATTGGGACCTTCGAGCAATATAGTCTTGGTATGGATTCTGCTCCTCATAAATCTTTTTTGTGTTTATTAATTTTTATATTAATGGATATGACACATTGGAAGAAGGATAGATTTTCTTTACCCGTATCAATGTTTTGAATGCTTTTATGGATGGTCTTAAAGTTGTTTTTAATGTAATATATACCATGTTTGAATCGAAACCTATGCATTGATAGTTTTTTCTTTTTTCATAGTTCTTTTGTTCTTGGACTTCTTTTCGTTCCTATAGTTCCAATTTTCTTAGTTTACCTATGTATTTAGAATAAAATTTTCTAAAAATATTGGAATTGTTGCAGGTCCTTATCACTGATTGAGAGTTCGAAGAGTCGATAGTTTCAATTGCAATAGAGCTTTTTCTTTTCATCTTATGCAATGTAAGTGATATCATGTCGTTTACCAAAGTGCTTCCATAGATTTACACTTCTGTGAGTATCTAAATCTGAAATCGGTGAAAAATATGAATTATTTCTTTCAAATCCCTTTGTCATTGTTTCTGATAAATAGAAAATTTTCTAATTCCCCTTCTCTCTCTCGCAATTCTCTTCTTAGTTCACTTCACTACCACACTAACTCGACTTGTCTTGGACCGAATCCAATTTCTAATATTTGAGAGCAACAATGTTGGCACAACTCTAGCACTGAGCAACAACGAATAACCCACTCTTGAAACGATGATTGGAAGTCAGACTTCTCTGCAACTTTGTCGACACTGTGAAAGATGTCAGAAATATGAAATATTTTGAGAATTCTTTGTCATTATCAATATTTAAGTTGAAGATACTATGGAATTTCTCAATTCGTAGGATAGACTATTACTTTTTTTTTTTTATACATTGAGGGTCTCATGATCTTGTCAACTATAAAGGCATTGAAGGTTACTTTATTTTTTTCTAATGATTTTTTATGAATACTTATTTAGCCGATTCAACCATATTTTTCCATCTTATCTGACTACTTATTTTGATATTTGTGCTCATTGCAGCAACTCCTTATAATGCTCTAATTAGATATCCCTTGTTTCAATGGCAATTTAAGGAGAAGAAGGTACGATGATGTTGCTCAAGGTTTTCCTATAAAGTAGCCTAATGACCCGTTTGTGTTTTGAATTGTAGTAATTTTTCTTATGATTTCAGTTTTATAAATTATTCTATATACTTTGGGAAAATGTTGGGTATGCTGCCGATATCAAGTATGTTAGCACCCATTGTGTCTATCTCTCTCTTCTCTTTTTTCTGAAATGACCCTTATATCCTTCCTGAATTATACTTCATCATGTGATCTTATTGGTGTTATCTGCTAGCATACTTGATATTGATGGCATACTTATCCTTCTACTATATACTTTATATTAAATAAAAAATTACAAAACGAATGATTTTGGTTTTAATTTGCAATATTGAAGAATGATGAATCAAATCATTTTCCTGACACTATTTGGTTTTCATCTCGAAGCATTATTGTGCCACTCATAATGCCCTATACACCTTTCAAGATATTATTTCCTTTTGAGCTTGTCTAACATTGAAAATAAATAAACTTCAATTCCAAGAACATTGCGTCAAACAAACAATGCATACTAAAGTAGAATGCACTCCAAAGTCAGGATAACATTTTTGATATCCATGTATACATATTCACATATTCGGCTTATTTGTGATCCATGAAAGTTATTTTGCTTTAACCAAAAAAAGGGAAGAAAAAAAGTGCATCATTGATAGATGATAACATTTGTTATATTATTTATTTTGAGTTGGACACCTCTCTCTCTCTCTCTCTCTCTTATTTATTTTGAGTTGGACACCTCTCTCTCTCTCTCTCTCTCTCCCCTTTTCTATCTCAAACTCTATCTCTCTTTCAAATCCTCTCACCCTCAACATATGGCCACACGTGCATTTGCACGTGTAATTTTTACTAGTATATATATATATATATATATATGAAACTCTCATGACTCACTCAACATCCTCTTTAAAAAGGAAAACAATCACCCATGGTTTTAAGTATCTTCGATACCGATACGATACCCTCCGATACGTATCTTAAATATAGTAGACCGATACGATACATGAAATTTTTAAAATCCTTTTGTATCGATATATATATATATATCCTACAATACATACCGATATGCATCAATACACCACCAATACACATCGATACGATACGATACGATATGCCTTGATACGACTCTATGAAAAATATAAAATTGAGGTAAAATGTACGTTTTGATATGTATTGGTATGTATCGGTGAGTATCGATATGTATCGATCGGTACATATCGGTATATATCGGCACGTATCGGTGAGTATCAATATATATATATATATATATCGGTACGTATCAGTGAGTATCAATACGTATCGATGAGTATCGATATGTACCGATATAGTGCGCTACGGTCATATAATGGCTAAGATGGGTAATTTTTCAAAAAAACATGATTTTTTGAAGGGTTTTTGTTCCAAAGTTGCTGTCAGTCATATTTCTTTCTAACTAAAGTGGAAATCAAGGTTAGGAACAAGGATTTTACATTTATGGGACAACTACAAACCTTGAATTTTTAGTACGATACCCTCAATTTAGTGTTTATGCATAATACATGTTATCAATAGTTTTTTTTAACAAATTCTTTATGCAAAAGTGTTTAAAAAAATGTTTCCTATCCATTTATGTGTGTATCTTTAGCGTATCTTAGTGTATGTCCGATACGATACGATACTCTCCGATTCATATCTTAATTTTGGCCAACCGATACGGCGACCGATACCGATACTTTAATCCTTGGTTTCGTTTCATTTATTTTTAGAAATAGAAATAAAAATTTTTATTTATTTATGATTCAAGAAACGACTCAAGCGAAACAAGTTCAACTTGTTTCGCCGTTTCTGGAAACGACTTGTGGCAATTTTTTCACTGGTTACCATCGACTTCTAAAAATATGACTTATCAAACACCTTCAATTCCGTTTCTGTTTCTAAAAACCAAAATTTATGTTTCTGTTGTTTCTTGAAACAGAAACGACAGAAACGTTATCAAACGGGCCCCAAGACATAAATATCCTATTGCTAACACTCCCCTCAAGCTGTAGCATAGACATAAGCCCAGCTTCAAACACCCTGCAAGAAAAGTTAGATAAATAAAACCTTAGTAAACATGTCACCAAGTTGATTCCCAGATGCAACGAAGGGTGTAGCAATCAACTATTCATTACGGCATCTCGTACAAAATAGCAGTCAACTTCAATGTGCTTAGTGCACTCATGAAACACCGGGTTACTAGGAATATAAAATGGTTGCCTTGTTATCACAAACATATTGACAGGCTTACTAGCAAGGATTAAAGTATCGATATCGGTTACCATACTGGTCGGCTAAATTTCAGATACATATCGAAGGGTATCATATCAGAGATACACTAAGATAAGATAAATAAACAAATATAAACAAACAGGGTACACATTCTTATACACTTTTGCATTAAAATAAAAAATAAAAAAAATAAAACAAAAAAACACTATATAACATGTATCATGCATAAACACTAAAATGGAGAACATCGTACTAAGAGACAAGTGTATTCAATTAAAATTGTTCAAAACGATGAGGTTTCTTACATTTTTTTCTATTGCTATTGCCATTCTGATGAGTATGTCATGATGATTCAGAAGCTTCACTAGGGTTTAAGAAAACAGGTGCAGCATAAGTTGCTTCCCACCAGAAGAAGAAGAAAAAAAAGCATTGAAGAACTCTCAAAAACAGGAACTATGATTACAAATATAATGATCAACCTTGCTCTGATACCATGTAACTTTATCAACTAAACAATACCAAGACATACATACTCCCATCGCTAACAAAGGCAGAAGGCAATAATTTGGAAGATTGAATGTCCTTATGACTGATTGTTGTCCCTACTTTCTATTTTTATTTATCCATGAGTCTTGAGCCTTTTTCCATGGTTACACTGCAATTAGTTTCCAAGATAAATGAAAAGAAGCAACCAAGATATATAGGGTCATGCTGCATAAAATTTTAAGTATAATTCATTTTGTTTCTTTTGCGAGGTTTTCTTCTACTTCTACAGTAGCCACAGGCCTTATTTCAAACATAAATACCAGTAGTCCAGTATCAAAGGATACATTCCAAAATGGAACCTTTACATGACTGCATCACCAAGTTCATACTGATTCTCTTGTTATCCTGGTTTACTATTTACTTTCAAATATACAGTGATGAATAGATTTAGAACAATACGATGCAAATTAAAGCCTCTTTGAAATATAGAAATTAATTTTTTATTAAAAATAAAAGCAGTAGTTCTACCAATTTATGTACCAAAAAGGGGGGAAAGAATATTTAAAAAAAAAATAATACTTCACAATGTATAGAATTCAACATATATAATGGATCAAGATTTAAGTTTCTCCCTTCAATTGATAGCATCAAATTCTAATAGTTGACTGCCCCTATCAGAAAATTAAAAAGTCATACTTCCATTCTCAAAGGAAAGTTCAATTCTGAATACCAAGGTACTAGAAGGGTAAAAAGAAAGCCATTAAAGAGTATTGTTGGGTAGCTATCAGCAGAATTAAGACAACAGAGCATGAAACAGTGTCAAATCATGCATGGAACTTGAACAATCATCACTGAAATTTTGGACCTGAAAGATTCTGTTCTGAGCAGTTCGTCGCATCACAGATTCTTTCAGAGCATTAAGCACCTTAAACACGGGCAATGAAACTGAATGTTGAATAACCCCTGCACTAACCAGAAACTGCAGTCAGAATGTCTGCTGGCTGAAATATCTGAGGCTAAGATTTGCAATAGCAATACACCTTCATAACCTAAGATGGAAGGTTCCCAGATGATATCAGTCACTAAAGAAGCTGGAATACCTGCATTAAGTTTTGCTTGCTCTATAACATGACGAGAACATAATTCAGAGGGCATCCCGTCCAAGGAAGTTGAATTCATGAGTCTTCGATCCTTTATAACTGCAAGGTTGAAGAATTTTAATTCCTCATCCTGGGGTTTTACAAAAGCTCGATCCCATTTAATCAGTTCCTCTAGCCCAGGATCAGTCCATTCATGTTTTCTGGCAGTGCCAATCAGAAATCCACTGGCTTTTGAAGCATCAAAGCAGATGCTGTATATCCCACATGGAAGCTCTTCCCAGAAATTGAGGCCACAATCTGTTAGCAGACTTAAGTTATGAGTTGCCTGAGAGGAAACAAATCTGTTCACCATAGTTTAAAAAATATATATATAAAAAAAAAAAAGGAAGCATAATGAAGCATATTCAAAAACCTTGTGGAATTAAAATCTTCCAAGCTTTGTTGGACCAGGGCAAACAAATGATTAGCATACCTATAAAGTGTTATACTCCTGCCCTGTCCAAGCACTCGAAAGGAATCAAGAAATTCCATAGGATCTATTGGTCTGTGGGATTCGCCCCCCCCCCTCCAGTCTCAGTTCTGGTTCAAACCGATCCTTTTCAGTTTGTGAATTAGCTACTACTACTACTACTGATGAATGAACCCTTTACAATTATGAAGGAGTTCACGGGAACTTCAACGGAGAACCTGTGAGTATCTTACCATTCACCAGCATCATCTAAAATATAAATCAACTGTCTTTGAAAGACCTATCCTGTTCCCTGTGACAGCCCACTGCAGCCAGAATCATTCTCCACTGAACTCAACCAACTTCCCAAACTTTTCCTGACTACAATGTCAGCAGAGATGGAAGAAATTCCCAGAGTCAGGGACACAACATTTCGAAACACATAAGAAGGTGGATCTGATAACCAAAGGATGCTCCAAAACTATATATAAGAATGGCGTAAGTGCAACTATCTCTTACACAAGTTGTAACATTTGGTTGGCAGGTTGAA
This sequence comes from Macadamia integrifolia, assembly GCF_013358625.1. NCBI lineage: Eukaryota > Viridiplantae > Streptophyta > Magnoliopsida > Proteales > Proteaceae > Macadamia > Macadamia integrifolia. The sequence goes on along the minus strand of NC_056561.1, from coordinate 26,069,368 downwards.
TTAAGTCGCTGGAATCAGCAATGAATAATCTCAGCAAGAATGCATAGAATTCTTTTTAATAAATAACAATCTTTTACTGATAGAAACACAGACCATAGAAGGACATTGTGGTACAAATACATAGAAGTACAACAACAACACAATCAGCCCTCCACAAGAGGACCAACCCAATACACATGAAAGCAACCCTTACCAAAAGAGTAGCTGATGTAGATCCCTACACAGGCCTGCACAACCGAAGGAAGAAGAAGAACCTGATCCAGGACCATTCGAGCCAATCTGGTCATGGAATGGCCCAGCCAGCCAGGTCCCATCGAGCTGGCAGAACCAGGCTTCTAGAAGGGCTGAAATCTCCTCTATCGATTTCAAATCCAGTTGTGGGTTTTGTCTTTTGTGTTGACTGTGTTGGAGTTTATGTAATAGGGGTACTTTAGGAACTATCTTTATATTAAGTTGTCCTAAGTTGTATTTTCCTTTTTTCTCTCTTAACTCCCTTTGGAGGACTATGTAATTTCCTTAAGTAATTAGTTTGAGCCTAATATAGGTGGAAAGAGCAAAATGCTCTCCCACGATCTTGCACTCTTCATTCTCTTTCTCCTCTCAACTCCTCTCCTTTTTCTTCATCTCTTCTCTTCTTCTCTTCTTCTCTTCTTCTCTTCCTCTCTTCTTCTCTTCTTCTCCCTCATCTCTAACCCTAATCTCTTCGATTTCTAACTTGATATCAGAACCTGTGTTCTACTATTCCCCTTATCTTTTGTAATTCCAGAATACCCTTGATGTAGATCCCTATTATGGGCAGGGCTATCACAGGAAGAAGCCCAGCCCAAAGGGACTACAATCGGCCTCTTAATTGAGGCCTATTTGATGTAATAAAGAATGGGCCCAATGGGCCAATTGGTTTAGGCTTTCACTTAAGTATTCGTTTAAATGTCTTGTATGTTATTTTGGGTTCATTGATTGTAAGTCCTATTAAGGCCTATCAGCCCTTGTCCTAGTCTTAGTCTATTCCTAGTCCTAGTTGCAATAGGAGTGGTTAGTCCTAGTTGGAAACTAACTCCTATTAGCTCCTAGACCTATAACCGTTGTAATTCTGCCCTCTTTAAATAGAGGAGCTTATGTACACTTATTTCTCAGATTTGAATAAAGAAGTTTGCAACTATTTGCTAGAGCAGCTGGGATAGCTGAGTAATGCAGTACCGAAGGCACCAAGGGCCTACACAAGAAGGACCAAAAGGGTCGACCCAACTGGCTGACGGGGTCGACCAGATCTGGCGGCTTATGATAGCCCACGGTTTGGGCTAGTGATGGGGGATATTAGATCTTATTTAGTTTCTAATTTTAGTCCTATAATTAGTTTCTAATTCCTGTCTTAAGTAGTTTCTAATTTCAGTCTATATCTTAGTTTCCTTTTTCATTAGTTTATAATTTCAGTTTTAGTAACTACATGTAAGTAGTTTTTTGTAACTCATATTTAGTAACTTCTGAGTTGCTATTATTTTGTAAACTCCTCATCATTATAAATAAAGGAAAGGGCTCTCTCATGCCCATGATTTATGTTTAGCAAAAAAAAAACTCTTGTTGCTGCTGCCGCTGGCTTCTATAGCTGCTCCTTGTGTCTGATAAAGGTATTGGGTTTGGTGTCTGATCCAAGCGACTCCTTACAGCGTGAAGTCCAAGAGGTCCCTCAATGTCTATTGCTCTTTCTCAACTGAATTCAAGTTTTAATATCAGAGATCTATTGCTGTACAACCAGGTATTTATAACTTCAAATTTTCTGCCCAGAAATTCTGAAACAGAACCCTTCGGCCTCTTCTGCTGGAGCCAGTTCCAGCCACTGATTGGCTCCCAAACAGTGGTCGATTGTTCCCCTGTACTCCCTTAAGGATCGACCCAAAGTAGGCCTGATTCTGTGCTTCCATTACAGAGATATTCAAAATCTCCAGAATTTTGTCCTGTAGTGATTCTGCCAGAATATAACCAGAATCGATAGCCTGATCTGTCTTATTCTGTTCTGTTATTTTCTGCTGTTGTTTTGGGACTGCTGCCTCTTATTACTACTGCTGGATTTTGGTTTATTTGATCTACTAATATCTGGGCTAAGTAGCATTGAGTATTTTGATCGATAGCTACTGTTTTCCTCTTTTCTGTTGGTCTGATTATTGCTGGTATATTAGTCTGCTGTGGATTATTGTGGAGGTTATGTGGTTGTTCTTCGGTTTAAACTTTCCTACAGTTTGGCTCTAGTTTGGCTTGTCAAACCTAGTCCTACATTACTGTGGGTGAGAAGCCCAAGCTGAGATAGCCACTTCCTCTCCCACTTTCCCTTAATTCTTCTTTGTTTAATTCTTTTATTTCCTCTGTTAGTTGCTGCTGTTTATGTTTGCTGCTGCTGTGAAGACTCAAAATTTCAGATCTGTCCAAGCTTTCCAGAACCAGAATTGATCCACAAGAGTCTCTCTCCTGAAGCCCGCGATCTCTCTCCTAGGGCTGGAAATCAAGAAACTTCAGAACTTCTGCATCAGCCGACAAAATCTGTTCATCTTTGGAGGTTTTCTTCCTCACAGTAAGGGCTCCCATCGACCTCAGTTTCAGCCTCATTAGAGGCCGACAGGTCCAACCGCACCTATCTCTCTTTTTCCCAATCGCAGGGCTGTTTCTCTCTCCTAGCGATTTGGATTTGGGTTGGGTTTTGCTGCTGATTTATTCTAAAAACTGTGGGGTTTGTTTGTTGGTTGATTCTTTGCTGTTCTATATTGGGTTTTGTTTATCTTGTTTGGGGTCAGTTCTTGTAATCTACTCCTATATTAACCCTCCTTTTCTAATTTTCTATTCCAATTTGACTCTATTATCTATTCCCTCACTTCTAAGCACTTGAGTTGTTCCTGAATTTACAAGAATGCCACTACTTCTTTGAAAACTGGTTTAGTTGTTAATTGTGGGCCCATAAGTCCAATTTTTGGAACCTGGATCCGCATCGTACAGACACTATGCCAAATCTTGTCTACAACATCAGAAAAGAAAATCCATCATATCAGCTACTGAGGTCAATAAAGAAATCAGTTTTGTGACTCCCATGATGAAGTGATAGTCGGGGTTTAAAGTATCTATTAGTATCATATCGGCCAACACGTATAGGTATCAGTCCGTATTGATACGATACAGTTTTTTTTTTTTTTTTTTAAATTGAAGTGTATCATTTCATATTGATAAATATCGGCCGACACACAGCAAAACTCACCGATACTTAAAATATGTATCAACAAAATCCATTTCACTTTTGAAATAGAGTATATTCTTCTCACTGGTGGTACTAAAATTTTCAAAATTTAAAGCACAACTGCATAATCGATCTCCCTTTCATTTCTGGGACTTGGGGCTTTGAATCATTCATAAAAATGATTCAAACTCTACAATCAAACTAATGTTTAGAGGATTGAAGCATAAAAAATCATCCATTGAAGCTAAACATAGCGTAAGACAGCTAAGTTGAAAAAACTCAAATTTTATTCACAAATCTTTGTTTTTGCTATGTTTGAGTAGATTTAGGTAAACAAACTAATTGCATCAAACATGAACTACTGCATTAATTTGTTCATAGATATCTGAAATTTCTTCAAAAGTTGAAAAACGTTCTACTTGAAAAAAAATTAATTTACTAGCTAAAAACAACTGATACTGAGTTGGGAAATTTAGATACATATACTATATATCAGTATATGTAAGAAACCTCATCTTTATAACAATTTCAATCGAATGCACTTGTCTTGTTTTACGTTGTTCTCCATTTTAATGTTTCTACATTAAAAGTGTTATATATTGCTTTTTTTTCTTTCTTTTTTTCTTTGTGGCTTCAAAAGTGTATGTCCATGCATATCTTTAGTGTATCTCCTATCCATACCCCACCTCGCAAAAGGTGCTTGTGATGTGACTAAGACGCGTACCGCTATCCCACAACACTGCCAAGATCTCTGAAGTAGTACCAATCTAAAATCAGGTGCAGCAGAATAGGAATATATATATATACATATAATCAAATTTCAAGTACCGGGGAGGACTAAGTAGTGACCTTGGAGCTGGTTCCTTATTCTAGTCTGTGAGTCATTAAAAATCTCCAGATTTGACCCAGTTTTGTGCTAATTCTGTTCAGCCACATATCTTCCCAACCTGAAGAGATCTTGAGCTACTGTTTGGAGGTTTTCTTAGGCATCATCAGCCCTACACTCGACCAGGACTTCAGGCTCAACTGAGCCCCAGTTTGTGAATTCTAAGTTATTGCTGATTTGACCTATTTTAGGGTTTATTTACAGATCTGTTCACTGCCAAATCTGAATTTATTCTGGTTAACGTTGGAGTTTGTTATCTAACTATTGGGACTGATTACCTTGTAATTAGTCTTACATTATTTTGTTTCTAGATGGTCGAATGACTGCTTTACCCTTGATTGTTCACTTGTATCTTAAAACTATTTACCCTTGATTGCTCATATGTAACCCAACCGTCCACCAGACTTAGCTAGAATTGGATCTAGCTATTTCAAAATTAGCCTTCAATAAAACTTCAGAATTCAAGAATTCGACTGAAGTTCTAGATTCTGGGTCCAATTCTGGAATGCGACCACTAGAATCTGGCTCATACGAAGCCCCTTCCAAAACAAATTCCACTTCTGACCCCAAAAATAAGAATCAGAATCCTAGCCAAACATAGCCCATGTATATTATCCTCATTGAGTATTCTTGGCTTTATCCTCGTTGCTGTTGTATTATGCCATTTATTTTTCAATTAAAATTATCTCATAGTTATCAAAAGAAGTAAACCAGAAGCAAGAAAAAAGAATGGGAGCGCATGACAATAATTTGAGTAAACTTCTCTTCATTTCAGCATATAAACTCAAATTTTCACAGAAACTCATTTCAGATTCACTTTAAGGTGATCAGCTACTGCTAATTTCACCAATAAGTCTATCTTGTTTTCTGCCCAAAATAAAAATACAACAACAACAACAAAGCCTTGTCCCAACTTAATGGGGTCGGCTACATGGATCCGGGCAAGGACAAAGAAAGTAAAAATGATTGATTGTTTGTTCTACAGTACTTACCAGTATCATTCTTGATAAATGATAGTGGTGACACAGAAGATAGCAAAAGGCGAAAATCATCCAAAGTTGGCCAGTGAACAAGTAAGCTTCGCCTCCCAAATGCATCTCGACCAAACCACAAGGTTTTTGAACTATCCTTTATGCAACAAAAAGAAAAGATGCAGAATTTTATTACAAAAGAGATAGAAGTACGTTGTACCATGCTACTATAGGAACTTGCACACTAGAGAAATTTGAAAGTGGGAAACTGCCAATAGATTTTTTTTTTAAGCAAAGGTATGAACCTGCCAATAGATTAACGCCCACGGCCCCTTAATTGTTGAAAGGAGTTCTGGCACAGAACTAAGCGCTCTTCCAGCGGAACAGCATTTTCTTTCACTTGCATGGAAACCACAGGAGCAGCACCTTCCAAGAGTATCCATAAGAATTTCAGAATCATTGCTATCACTACCAACCTCAATTCCACCGAATATTTCACCTTTACAACACTCAGATGAGAAATTTTAGTGAGATTTTAGTCATCAGTGAAGTAAAAAAGATGAAATGCAAATAAAATGGGAAAGAGTACAACCATTGAAAATCTATGTAACAATAATGTGGGTCAACTTGGTCCAACCATCTGAATCTGATAAAAGTATGGAGAGAGTGCCAGAATTATGGAACCCAAGTTGCTGGTATTACATACTGAGTTGAGTAGAAAACCCTTGACAACTAAAACATGTCTATCCAAAGCATCTTTTATAGGACTAAAAAATGCTAACATAATATTACATATAATTCTCTAAAATAAATTATCGTAAGGGAAATAATGATATATTACCATAAGATACTTAAAGACTCGTTATTTTCCTGAATGATGACAAGCACTTTATTGATCTTTCAGTATAAGAGAAATATACAGAGAAAAAAAAAGGAGATGCAAATAGAAGAAAAGACTCAGGCTCAAAAGAACTGAAAATCCTATATCACCCCGTCCTAATGTTGCCACGTGCATTCAGTTACTCATACTCATCTTAACATCATGGGATCTAAATTAGAAGCTTCTGAAGAATGATTCTAAGCAATTCATATAATTGTCGTCAAAACAGTTTACTGCATAAGTCAATATCTGTGTTTATAGCGTCTAGCATACATGCATCATCTATATGGAACATGGATTTACATAATGATTGAATGGAATTTTCCTCACCACAACACAAAAGAAGGGGACATGTTTCTATTAAAATCTCATTCACATGGCTTTGTAACTTATATATAATAAGCAATCTTCAAGTTAAATAACAAACTTAATGGATGGTATGATTTTTTTTTTTTTTTAATGAATAAATAAATTCATCACCAAGAGGAAGAATAGACAAGGGAGAGGGGGGGCCAAAAAGGAACAAGCCCTCAAAGGTGGGAAACAACAACAAGGGTCAAAGAGCCCAACTAAAGAAGGGGAACATCAAGGGGGAGATAAAAGAGGAGGGAAGGCCCTAGGAGACAACAATGAGCATGTTCATTGGGGAATCACAAAAACCGGACGATGACATAGACATCAAAGTTTGGAGCTAACATCAAAGTATATGGCATTCCAAATCTCATCAAAAGAATGAGAATTGGAAGTCCATCTACGAAGATTGCGCTACATCCAAATATGTTTGATGGAGGCGCCATAGGCAAGCTTCCCAATTGTGTCACAAAAGCTAGAACTTCCAAAAGTCGTGTCAGCCCAGATCCATTCTCTAGAAATGGGGAGGATAATCCTGTGAGAGGGCCAGCAGGATTGAAGGATCCTCTTCCAGATAGAAGCTGAAAAGAGGCAAGAAAATAAAAGATGGTCAGCATCTTCGATGCATTCCACCACAAACAGTAAGAGGTGGGGACTTGGATGTGCCGGAAGTTGAGGAAGGACTATGAAGGAAGACAGTTGAAAAAAGTGCGCTATGCAGTGAAATTATGACAAGGGATATGGCATTTAAACCAGATGGGTTTTTGCGAAGGAATGATGGGGTCTTTTGAACGGATGAAATCCCAAGCAGAGGCAGAAGTGAACAACATTTTGAGGAGGGGAGCCAAATAACCTTGTCCTCTCTTCCACAGTGACCGGGGGGATGGGGAGAGGGAAGACCAAAGGCCGGCAAGGGGGGAGGGGAGGCTGGAGGGGGCGACCAAGACAGATCTGGACAAACTAGAGGAGAAGATGATTCTAAGACTAACCAAGGGAGGAGAATACCAGAAGAGTGCCAAGGGTCTAACCAAAGAGAGGTGGAGGATACATTGCCACTGGTGTAAGAGATGGCTTGAAGAGCAGAGCTAAGAATATTACACCCTATCTAAGAGGCATCAAGGGAGGGCCTCCCGCTAGAGGGAATAATTCTTAAGGGGAGAGGAGTAGACCGAAGAGACCCAAATTTTGCGTTGCTTTAAGGTAATTTTTCAAATGAGCTTCAACGTGCCCATGGAATGGACATCTATGATTTGCCTGAAACCTTAACCTCCTTTAACTCTACAGCAGCAAACTTTAGACCAGTTCATAGGATGAAGGAATTTAGAGGATTCTGCTCCTTTCCACAAGAAGGAACACAGGAGGGGTTGATGGCTTTGGAGGTAGAGGCCGGGAGGACAAAGATGCCAGGCCAGTAGAGATTTAAGGATTGGAGGACCAAACGACAAGCATAGGAAAGGAGCTTGCCTTTCTAAAGCTGAAGTCTTTTCCTTATGGAATCGATGATGGGATAACAGTGATGGGAGGAAAGCCTAGAGGAGATGAGGGGAAGACCCAGGTATATAACTCAAAGAGAGCCAAGGGAAAAGCCAGATATGGCGAGGAGCTGGGCCCGACAGTCATCAGAGACTCCTAAGAGAAAGAGATTGGATTTGAGGAGGTTGATTCACAGGCCAAAGAGGGACTTAAAGAGATGAAGGGAGGACATAATATTGGTGGAGGCAAGATCAGCTTTGGAGAAAATCATGAGATCATCAGTAAAAGCGAGATGGGTTAGCATGAGAGATTTGCATTTGGGGATGAGAGAGAGATGAGGTGTTGGTCACTAGAGGATTGAGAATAGAATGAGAGAGAATAGAGGATTGAGAATAGAATGAGAGAGAACCTCGAGCGCCAGAGAGAAGAGGAAGGGGGAGAGAGGACATCCCTGCATGATGCCTATAGAGGAAGAGAAGTATCCAGCAAGACTACCATTGATTAGGACAAAGAAGCAAGGGGTGGAAATACAAGAAAGAATCCAATAAACAAAGGAGGGGGGAAAAGACATGTAACAAGACTCTTGTGATGGAGTCCCAAAGAATGGAGTCAAAAGCCTTGTGGATGTCAATTTTAAGGAGGGCAGCAGAGGATGAGACTTGCAGACTCACAATTGAACCCTCTAACAATCTCGTGGCAAAGAACGTTGTTATTAGCAATGCTTCTGCCAGCGATGAAAGTCGATTGGTTAGGGCTAACAAGCAAGTCGATGACCATCTGAATCCAATTGGTAAGGATTTTGGCAATAAATTTATAAAGGAGGTTACAAAGGGAGATAGGTTTGAAATCAAGCATAGCCTCCACACCTTCTTTTTTGAGAATAAGGAAGAGGAAGGTATGGTTGATTCCATGGATTTGGTTGGGTTTGAGGAAAAGCTACAGAGGGGCGAAGATGAGGTCATCACGAATGATGTGTTAGCACGACGAGAAAAATCCTATGTTGAATCCATCAGGATAAGGGCTTTATTGGATTTGTGAGAGAGGGCAGCAGCCAAGATCTTGTTATCTGCTGGGATAGCCTGGAGAGAAGGAAGGAGATGGTCAGGGATGAACTTATTGAGGAGGTTGCAAGGCAAGAGGGTAGGAGGAGGACGTGGGAGGATGGAAGAGATTGTTAAAGTAGGAGATGGCTTCACATTTAATATCCTCAAGAATGATGAGCTTGGAGCCATTAGAGCTTGGGAATGGAGTTAGCATTAGTTCGAGCTTTGAGAGAACGGTGAAAGTACACAGAGTTGGAGTCTCCCACCTCAAGCCACTTGATTCGAGTTTACTCACGGAGAAAGGATTTTTCCTGGCCTAGGAGAGAGGAGAGCTCAGAGGCTACCAACTTTTCTTCCTCAGCAGGGAGAGATTGTGGAGATCAAGCTAAAGCCTAAATTGGATAAGGTCAAGCTTCTCTTGACAGTAAGTAATACGAGCAAAGATGTTTCCAAAGGAATTGGAATTCTAGGATTTAAGGGTAGCTATGACATTCTTGAGATTTTTGGTAAGGGCAATAAGGGGAGAGGAGGGAGCAAGAATAGGGGTAGCCCAAGCTTCACTCACAATAGGAAGAAAGTCTTGATGGAGGGACCACATATCAAAGCATTTGAAGGCCTTGGGGGCGAAGGAGGTGTGGGGTTGAACAAAGAGAGAGATAAGGAAGTGATAAGAAATTCCAAGGTCAAAGCAAATATAAGCGGGGAAGGAATTGAGCTAGGCTTCATTCGCAAGAGCCCAGTCCAGCTTGCAAGCCACTCTATCAGCTCCCTTCTGCGGTTGTGCCAAGTGAATTTGGACCCTGACCATCTGAGGTTACTCATACTGAGATGTCTTCAATGCAATCATTGAAGGAATCAAAAGAGGAAGGGTCGATAGGGGCACCTCCAAGTTTCTCATGACTGGCTCTAATCACATTAAAAATATCCTCCAATGCCCAAGGGAGGGAAGCGAGAGAAGAGGAATAATAGCGGAGGTCAGACCAGAGGAGGAGCCTATCAAGAGCTCAATTATGAGCATAGACCACGGAGAAGAAGGGGGGAGCTGGTGGGAGAGAAGAAGTGAATGGATTGGGAGGAAAAAGCAATGGGAGAGACATGAAGAAGATGGGGGTTCCACAGAATCCAAATTCAGCCATTAGGAGAGTGGGCGTAGTTAGAGATGAAGGACTAGGAGGGGGCAATAGCTGCAAAGATGCGGGAGGCATTAGCTTCAAAAACACAAGCTTCAAGAAGACAACATAACAGCTCTAGATGATTGGATGCGGGAGCGGATAGAGGTATGCTTGGCAGAGGAATTGAGGCCTCTGACATTCCAGATAGTCCAAAGGATCATTTGAAACAGGCGGGTGAATGGATCAAGAGCTCAACAGGGCTAGGGGAGGAATTATCAGGTAGGAGAGGGTTTAGGCTTAGGCCAACGGGAGTATTCTTTAAGGGGAGAGGGTTCAGGGGCTTTAGAAGGCTTGATCTTAACCGGCCCTTTGGGAAGAGAGATGGATCTAGTAGACATGCTCTTCTTTTTGGAGACATCAGCAGCAACCAAAGTGAAAATTGGAGAGTGCAAGGAGGCAAACCTGAGGAGTGCAGGAAGGGCCTGAATGGACAGGAGAGACGGCGGGGAGCAATCCTGGGTCTTATTGATCAAAGCATGCTTAGGAGGGGCCTAAGCAGACCACAACTTCATAGTGTCTTATTCTTGGGAAGGAAGGGCACCATGGAGGGTATCCATGGCATCTTCACAGCAAGGAGGAGGCAAGTGAGCAATCCTAGGGGGGAGACAGCAAGCAGGGGAGAGGCCAGCAGGCTAGGAGATGTGGCATCACAGGAGCTTCCTGGTGGAAATCCAGGGATAGGGCAGGGTAGGCAAGCGAGGAGGCAACCAAGGCAGAGGTGGCGAAGACTGTAGAGGCGGAGATGACCCCTTTAGAGGCGGTGACAGAGGGAGCAACGATAAATGCAGACATGGTGAAGAAGGCAGAGGAAGCAGTAGTTGAGGTGAATGAGGTAGACGATGAAGGCGCAGACAAGTCAAGGGGGCAGTTGTAGCAGCACAAGTTGAAGTTGTTAGATCAGTCGTGGTAGAAGAGGATGTTGCAGTGTTAGATGGGCTTATGACTTATGTGACACCAGCCCTCTTTATTGATAATAATAGAGAATTACAAAGACCATTAAACCCCTTAGGGTCCGTTTGGCAACTGACACTTTCCCTGTAACCCATCATTACAACACTCTTCCTCAAGTTGGTGCATAGATATCACATATGCTCAACTTGCAGACAATCGGATGAAACATCTTACTAATAAGACCTTTAGTAAATGCATCAGCTAGTTGTTCACTACTGAGGACAAAAGGCACAGTGATAAGACCCATATCCAACTTCTCTTTGATGAAGTGTTGATCGATCTCCACATGCTTGGTTCGATCATGTTGGATAGGGTTGTGAGCAATGAGAACATAAAATATACAGTCACAAAAGAGTTTCATAGGAAGGGTAGCAGGGACAGCCAAATTTGTGAGAAGACCATGAAGCCATAGGAGCTCACAAATGCCAAGTGTCATAGTATGTATTCCTATGGAACTCTGCTTCTGCACTTGAACGGGCAACCACGGCTTGCTTCTTGCTTCACAATATGATAAGATCACCACCAACAAAGGTACAATAACCAGTAGTAGACCTGCGGTCATCATAGTAACCTGACCAATCAACATCCATGAAGGCCTCCACCCGAAAGTGATCATGTAGAAAAAATGATGCCACGTCCTGGGGCATATTTCAAGTACTAGAGAATACATAGCACAGCTTTCATATGAGTCGAGTAGGGATCATGCATGTACTGAGTAACTAGGTTGACGACAAATGCTATGTCAGGACATGTATGAGAAAGATAGATCAAGTGCTCCACTAATCTCTGATATCTCCCCTTATACATAGGATCACCTTCCTTGCTACTCAGGTGACCACTTCAATAAGAGTGTCCGCCGGCTTACACCCCAACATGTATGTCTCAGAAAGAAGATCAAACACATAATTCTACTGAGACAAATAGATCCCACGAGAAGACCTAGCAAATTCAATGCCAACGAAGTAACGATGTTGTCCTAGATCTTTGATCTCGAATTCCTCACTTAAGTATCCCTTAAGGCGATATTTCTGTCAGATCATCATCAATAATAATAATATCATCTACATAGACTATCAGGATAGCAATCTTCCAGTCAGATCCCTTGATGAACAGAGTGTGGTCGTCATTGCTTTGAGAGTAGCCTATAGCAACCATAGCCTTATGGAAAAGCCAAAACCAAGCATGAGAGGATTACATCAGCCCATGCAACGCACACTTCAGCTTGCATACCTTCCCTTAGGTTTTGGAGCAAGTGAACCCAGGAGGAATCTCCATATACATTTTATCCTTAAGTTCCCCATGAAGGAAGGCATTCTTCACATCTAGTTATTGGAGATCCCAATCTAAGTTAGCAGCATAAACTAAAATAACATGAATTGTGCTCATCGTAGCAACTGGAGAAAAAGTCTCCTGGTAGTCAATACCATAAGTCTGAGTGAAGCCTAGCCTTGTACCAATCCACTATACCATCAGCCTTTTGTTTTACTATAAAGACCCACTTACACCCAACTGTCTTTTTTTGTGAGGGAAGACACACCAAATCTCATGTGTCATTCTTCTTCAGAGCTTGCATCCTTCAACCATAGCTACATGCATTATGCACTCGCTTCTTACCAAGTATGAGGAATGGACACAAAGGAAAGAAAAGACACAAAACTATAGTAGGGAGGAGAAAGTGAGTCATAAGAAATAGTTTTAGCAATAGAATGTAAAGTACAAGACCTAGTGCTTTTATGAACAGCAATAAGCAACTCAAAATACGGATCAACAAGAGGAGAATTACCTGAGTCCAAGGGGATAGGATCAGGCTCGAGAGAATAAAACTGGCATGGTAGGGTAAACGCTAGATATGTAGTGGTCTGAGTCTGCTATCTGTGACTATACAAACGTATCTCTGACCGAGGCGAAGTAGGAGTGTCATTATCCCCCTCAAACGGGATACTGGCAGGGATAGCAAGTTCAAGAGGCAGCGGCACAACTTCCACAATGGAAGGAGAAACCCCTTAAAGAGGTGTCGCAGTGTAATATAACGCAGATTTGTGAAAGACAACATCTATAGTCACAAACCAACGCCGAGGAGGAGGATGAAAACACCAATGGCCTTTCTGAGTAGCATACCCAGAAAAATGCACCGCAGACTAAGAAGATCAAAATTTCCATGAGGATGATGATCACGAGCATAGCAAACACTACTGAATACCTTAAAAGGAACAGGAAAAGCAGCGGGAACCTTGGAGAAGATCCAAAGGGGAGCGGAAGGAATAGACCCGAGAAGGCATTCGGTTGATAAGAAATGCAGCAATGAGAATAGCGTCACTCCAGTACTGGGGAGGAACATGCCTCTCAAATATAAGAGAGTGTGCTACCTCACAAAGGTGGCAATTCTTCCGCTCAGCAACCCCATTCTGAGCTGGAGTATCCACACAACTAATCTGATGGATCATCCTATGAACGGAAAGGTATGCCTAAAAGGACCCTTTGAAGTATTCACGGCCATTGTCGCTTCAAAGGATCTTAATGGTAGCATCGAACTAAGTCAGAACCATGCGGTAAAACTACTGAAAGAAATAGAAGGTGTGCTCTTGTTTCGCATCATATAAACCCAAGTGGTCTGAGAATGACAATCAATAAAAGAGACAAACCACCGATAACCATTAATAAACACATAGTGGGATGGACCCCAAATATTAGAATGTACCCATAGGAACCAGGTATGTTTTTCTTTGTTTCTGTTTTCTGTCTCTTCTTTTCTTCTTCTTGTTCTATTGCTGCTTCTTTTTGTTCACAACCTGGAACCCTAAAGATCGAAGGTAACATATGGGACAAATGGGTGCGGTAAGGGTTTGCTGTGGATTTTTTTTTTTTACTAGCAGTATTCTAGAAAAAAGGATGATGAAGGCTGCTGAAAGGGAGAGCGGTGGGGTTGTGACTGGAATTCGAAGGAAGGGGCTGAGGTTCTGGTTCGATTTCTTTATTGGTGCAACAAAGACTTTTTTTCTGGGGTTGTTCTCAGTCACGGTAAATATCAAAACATAGAATGGGGGGATGATGAGAAGGAAACGAGGACAAAGGAGTGGATCCTTCGGCTCTGATACCACTTGATGGAGGGAGGGTATGGGTAGAGAAGAAATCCCTAAGATAGGTGTCAGAGTTGTAGGGGAGAGGGAGAAGAGTCACATCAAGAAGGGGGGAGAAAGGGGAATCGTACGCACCATAATATCAACTCATAACTTCATTCTTCAATCTGTCTTTTCAATCAGTGGTTACAAGTATTTAAAGAAAAAAATTAACTCCTACTTAGACTCTAAAGGAAACAAGTGCTAGAAGGAAATAAGTTCAAAAAAGGAAAACATCCTAAACCAACTCTAACTCCTACATACTCAACTTCCTAAAATAAAGTAAAGATATTATTCTCCTAAATAAAATAACTACTAAATTCCTACTTGACCAAAAACTCAAATATTGATCCGGTTCATCTCTGTTTGGATACCCATATGGGTATGGATTGCTCCATGGGTGCATATCTGCATCAAACTTGTTAAGCATGTTTTTTAAAATGAATTGAATTGAATTGAACTGTTTTGGTGCCGGGTAGTTGCAAACCTAGGTCGTGTGACCTCCCCCCTTGTGTGATTCTCTCTCTCTCTCTCTCTCTCTCTCTCTCTCTCTCTCTTCTTATCTTTTTCTTCTCGTTTCTCTTCTTCCCCTTTGCTGTTTTGCTTCCCCATGCCTTTATTTCCTCTTTATTATCAATACCCCTTATTTCCCATCTTTTTTTCATCCTTGATCCCTATAGCTAGCAGTACTATTGGTTGGAAGAGAATCGTTGGAACTCCTTGGTTCCTTCTAGTTACGAGCTCATATTTGGGGCTCTGCTTCTACTCCCAAGGACGACTTGAACCATAGGAAACATTGCTTGAAAACAACTTCCATCTTGAGATTAAAACCAGATTTCAGGTCGGAACCTAAGCTCCAGCAGCCCTAGATCTTGCAATCGCTAGTTGTTATGGTTGCTTACAATCAAGAGCTTTATGAGTGTAGAGTCTCTCACTAAAATTTCAGACCCATCAGATACCTATTGAGGGATTTCTCTCCACCTGGAGACCCCTTGGACTTCCGCCTTGTTATTCTTAGCTGGAGGTTGAAGACAACCATCATCGTGGGTTGTCAAGACTCTTTAATTCCTCTTTTCCCTTAGTACCCCTCTCTTTCTCCCATATTCTCCTTTATCCTTAATTTCCTTTTAGTTCCAAGTTTGTCCCTGAACTATAAATAGTAAACCCTATTAAGTCCCAATGTCCCATTGTTTTCTTTGTTACAAACAGCCCCTTGGAATTTCTAGAATATTACGGAATTGTCACTGGTTACTAAATTTGGGCTATTTGTCAATCGAAGGGGTCCATAAGCAATCCGATTCCAATTTTAGAACTCGGATCCATATCAGGGAGGGAGAGAGGGGGAGAGGAAGATGGGGGGTGGTCCAAGCACCATTAGATATGATGGAGGAAACGAAGGCATACTTATCTAGACCCGAAGAGTGTGCAAACCTGCATCCTACTAGGGGGAGGAGAACTCCAAAAGGGTGCCAATTCTCCATCCAAAGGGAAGTGGAAAGACCATCAACGACAAAGGAACAGATGGTTCTAAGGCAGGAGAATGAAGGTTAAGAATGTTACGCCAAATCCAAGAAGCATCGGAGTGAGGGAATACTATCCAGAGGGAGTCTTTACGAAGAAGAGAAGAATAGACCCAGGAAATCCAAATGCTATTTTTCTTAGAGACTAGCTTCCAGATGAGCTTAAGGGTACCCGCAGAGTTAACATCATGAATTCTACAAAGTCCCAGACCCCGTTCAGACTTAGGGCGACAAACAGATAAGAGTTTTATCTGATACAATATAGCTACCTAAGCAATTATGAAGGTTTTGTTATGATATATATTTAATGGGAAAAAGAACTATGTCCGGGAGCGTGGCCTACATGGCTACATCAGTGCTCCCAAACAGAGAACCACTTCCCATATTTAATATAGATATAAGATTTTGAGGGTGGACCTTCGTGCAATGGCAAGGTTGCTCCATTGTGACTAAATGGTCACAGATCCAAACTAGGAAACAGCCTCTCTGCAAAGCAAGGGTAAGGCTGCCTACATTATGACCTTGCCCAAACCTTGCAGTGACGGGAGCCTTGTGCATTGGGTACAGAAAAAAAAATTAGTAAAGGTCAAAAAAACAAAAAGGGTAAATTAGTAAACATATTAGGACCAGAAAAAGCACAATTACGATGTTTGACTCTAAGTATGTCTTAACTATGAAAATGTGCTATTTAATTTTTGGGGAAATGTTTCCTGGAGCCTATAGGAGCACATGAGGAAGCATCAATTGGGGCATCATTTTGCATTTCATGGGGGCTGGTGGTCATTTTGCACCCCCCCCCCAAAAAAAAGCATCTAGGCCAGGGGCCATGCTTTGGACTAACGTATGTTGGGACCGGCTGAAAACCGATCCAAACCAAACCGAATGAAACAGATAAAAAAATAAATGATTTTGAGATTATAAATTGGTGACCATCCATTTTTTACAATATGAGTGAGAAAAATTTTTATTGTAAGGGGAATTGTTACAATCGTTGAATATTAGGTTTCAATGAAGCCATTTTTCTTTATTTTTTCTCTCATTTGATATATTTCTATAGGGATAAAATGACTTAGATTGTTTACAGATGCCCCCTCCCTGCACTTTTCAGCATCCAGAACTTTTTGTCGATATTTCATAAATTCTTGCGACCCCATCCCCTTGATGAATTGTAATGTTTCAAGGTTTTACAACTTTGTTAAGACATCAGCACAACATTTTTGAAATGTGTTGGTTTCCTAATTGATCAACTTTGAAACTGAAACCAACATCGATCTCAATGATGTTATGCACTTTATATATTAATGTTAGTATGAACTGAAAAGATCTAATCATTCAGTACCAACTACCAACTCAATATTATAAATGAGAATATAGCTGAGCATATCATTGTTAAATTATGTTTTATTCCCTCCTCAAGGGTCTTAAACAAGCTGTTTGTTGTCCTTGTTGTTTGGTGTTTTTTGGTAGAGGGTGGCTCTACTTTTGATTGTAGGTTGGGTTCATGACAGGAAAGGCCCATAGTTTACATCTTGAGACAGATTAGAGGTGTTGCTAATTCTTTGGGCATATCACTAAGTTAGAACAACAACTATTGCTAACTCCCTTGCAGATGAGTTAGCAAAGTCAATAGTTGTTAGAGCTGATTTGGTGTAGCTTGCGCCAATTGATTCCTTATGGGGAAGCAAGAGTTATTTGGTCCTTTCTACTGAAAGAATTTCTTTTCATAGGTCAGAAGAATAAGTAAATAAGTTTTCTCATTTTGAGACTAACGAACACAAAAAAGATACCTTAAACTTCACAATCTGAGTAAGATGGGGAATGCATACAACTAGGGCCCCAACAATTCAACAAGCATTAGCAATATGGTGACACCATCACAATTAACTCATGAAATCAATAAAAGAAACCACACGTAACATATAAATTCCGTCCAATTATCCTTCAAGGATAACATACCATTATAAACAAGGACATTGCAGGAAGTATCTACCAAAGGTTGAAAAACTGGATTAATTCCCCTGAGTTGCAATGTTGCACCAAGGAAGTGAAGTTCAGCCACAGAATTTGTTGCAGTACAATGATTGTCAAGGAAGTGAAGTTCAGCCACAGATTTTGTTGCAGTACAATGACTGTGTTGTGTCCAAGACACTTCATTTTCCGAAACGATGTGAACATTGTTCATCTCAGAGAAGTACAAACAGGACCTCTCCCTCTTGATTACCTTTTCTACATCAAGGTGAGACAGGAGTGCCAGTTCTTCAACTGAACTTGAACTCTTTAACTGAAGGAAAATTTTCTTGCATCCTAGGTTATCAGGACCCCTTCTAAGGAGAGCTGCTTTAAGATCATCCACTGATAACTCTGGCTGGTCCACCTGCAGACAGATATCCAAAGTAACTCAGGAGTACGGATACACTCTCGCAATAATACCAAGATTTTTTTTTTTTTTTTTTTTTTTTTTGTTGGGATATTATTTCTAAAAGGCATACAAGAAGGCAACCATAATGCACCAATGTTACCCAAATACCATCATCCTCTCAAATAATATAATCATTTGTTCACCTTCTTTAAAACCCTCCTTTTCAATAAAGATCGAAAGCAGATATTATAACAATGGAAGGATAGGATGCATATATAGTAATTGGAAAGATTAAAATTTGTTTTAGTGTTCCAGGGGCAACTTCTTAAAAGGAATTCAGGTGGCTGGACTATGACATGCCCAAAAGGATTCAGTGTTGCAATCATTTTTATCTGAGTACTTTCTTAAGTTCAATTAAAATAAACCTTCAAAAGACCATGTAAGTTCTGAGTAGAGTCATCAGGCTTCTCCCATTATTAATATGAATCATCCACTTATTCATTAAAAAATATGAAAGACATTGGAAAAGTTGAAAATATAATACAGCTTATTTTGATAAGAAGAAAAGAGGCACATGCCATGTAGAAGATGCTTTCCGGTGGAGAAGGCCAAAGAAAATTCACCAGACTATTTACGATTAGACAAAATCGGCCTGCCCGCTTCCATAGAATATATGGGTGCCTGACAATCAAAGGATGTGAATACTTGAATTTTAACTATCATGGGATGGATAACCAGTTGAAAAGCACCCTAACTATCCAGAAACCTAATGACCAAAGTTCCTTTGTTAAGAAACGGAAAATTACTGCTTACACTCCAAACGATACACTTCCAATTTCAATTCCATTGCTTCAGATAATTACAATCTGCATAACCCATCTGATAGTCCATATATAGTTGACCCAATGGTGGCATCTCTAAGATATTAAGGAAACTTGGCAACATGTCTTCTTTAAAATCTCTAAGAACTCTAATTGTGCCAATTATTTTGGTGTTACAATATGATGGACTACAGACATTCGAGTTCGGCGATCCAGCATTCACCGGGAGCCAACAGATTCTACCTTAATGTTGTTTACACAAAAACAACAACAACATAGCCTTATCCCAACTAAATGGGGTGGCCACATGGATCCTTGCTCTCTAATCAGCTCTACTTGAAGTCATACAAGATACGAGGCCTAAGCTAAGATTTTCTTTCTTCACCACTTCTCCTATGGTTATTTTAGGTCTGCCATTGCCTCTTCTGTATCCCTAAATCTGAATGAAGTCACTTCTTTGTACTAGGGCATCCAAAGGCCTCTGTTGGACATGGCAATGCCACCTCAAACGACTCTCTCTAAGCTTATCATTAATCGGAGCTACTCCCACATCAGCTCTAATATGGTTGTTCCTTCTTTTATCCCTCCTAGTTTTCCCACACATCCATCTCAACATCCTCATCTCCACTACACGTAGTTTATTTATATGACACTTCTTAATTGCCCAACATTCCGTGACATACATCATAGCTGGACGAATGAAATCTTATAAAAGATTTCCTTTAAGATTAAAAGGAATAAGCCGATCACACAACACTCCGAACGCACCTCTCCACTTCATCCACCCTATTTTAATTCTCTAGGCACTGCCATCCTCTATGTCACCTTCTTTACTTACGATTCATCCTAGGTATCTAAAATACTCATTTTGAGGAATCTCCCTCTTAGCAATATTCACCACCTCATTACCCGTCCTAGTATGGCTAAAGTTACACACCATATATTACGTCTTAATTCTACTTATCTTCAGACCTTTTGATTCCAATGCTAATCTCCAAAATTTCACCTCGGTGTTAATCCCTACTTTTGTCTCATAACTCTCATCTACTATAGCAAAAAGTATACACCAAGGAACCTCACCTTGGATGCGTCTGGTTAAGTCATCAAATGACAAGCACAAACAGATAAGGGCTTAAAGCTGATCTAATTCCCTACCTTGACCCCACCATTCTTACATTAGTCACCACATCATCGCACATATCTTTAATTATGTCCACATATTTACCTGAAAACTCTTCTCTAGTACATGTCAGATTAACTCTCAAGGGACTCTATCATAAGCGTTTTCTAGGTTAATAAAGACCATATGAAGATACTTCATGCCATCTCTAAATATCTCCATGATTCTCCTAAATAAGTAAATAGCTTATATCATGGATCTACCACTTTACCAGTATAAAATCAAACAGGTTTTCCGAAATGGTAGTTTCCTTTCTCAGGTAGGTTTCAATAATCCTCTCCAATAACTTCATCGTGTGGCATCAATTTATGCCTTATACTTATTGCATCTCTAAACATCACCTTTATTTTGTAAATACCGGTACCACAATACTTCACCTCCATTCATCTAGCATCTTCTTTGTGGCCATAATCTTGTTAAACAGCTTGGTTATCCAAGATAAACCACAGCTTCCTACACTCTTCCACACTTAATAGAGACCCCATCTAGGCTTGGGGCCTTACCTACTTTCATCTTTCTTAAAGCTCCCTTTACTTCAGACATCCTAATTTTGCATCTATATCTATGCCATGTGGTGTTAAAATGAGTAGTGTAGCCTTTTGGTGCCCTATTACACAAGAAGTCTCCATTAAGCAGGCCGTAGAAGTACTCTCCCCACCTCTCCTCAATGTCCATATCTCTTATTAGTACTCCACCATCCTCACTTTTAATACATATAACATGGTCCAAATATCAGGTCTTCCTTTTTCTCATTTTAGCTATCTTATAGATAGTTCCCCTTTGTGTTCAGATTAGTATAAAGCCTAACTGAAGTGCATGTTTAAAGCTTGCAAAACTCATGCCTTCTTGATGTAGATCGATTCTTGGGCTTGAAGTATAGATGCAAGGGTCAAAAAGGATCTAGCCCATGAGGCAATCGAGTGGGCAGATCCATGGGCCATAGGGCCAACCAGCAAAGGCTGGGTGTTGTGGCTCACTCAAAGCCAAATCGTGGGACTTAGTTAGCTTGAGCTGCAAGCTATATTTTGGTTAAGATTGTTTCCTTTTTTTACTTTTAGTCTTTGTTTCCTTTTTATGTCAGTCTTTTATTTACTTAGACAAGACTATGTTTGACTAAAGTTGCTTAGGGAACAAGTCTCATCCTTACCTGTAGGAGGCTTCTAGTTTCTTTCGTTTTTGTATACTTTCTAATTTCAATTTTAGGAAAGTTTCTTTCTATATGTACAAGGGGAACTTAGAGTCTCCCCCATGATTTAATGAATGAAGAATTTGCTTACTTGGTGCAATGAGAATCTGTGAGAGGCAGTGAGGTGAGAGATCTTTGGATGAGATGAGATACCCTTGGCTAAGATTGGCATTATCCTTCTTCCCCTTTCTCTTCTCCAATCGATCCCATACCATGAGCGCTATTTTCTGACCTACTGAGATCCGTCAAGCTCTCCATAGAAGCTGTTGATCAACACTATTATTCCATCAATTGCAACCCAATTACTGCTACCATTGTTGCTGATAAGAGGACACATACAAGCACCTGCAGCTCCCTTTCTTGAGGGTTTTCCGCTGAAACCCTTACAGCTGTCAATCTCATCAGTCCTTGGGACTGTTGTGATGAACTTTTGAGATTCCATTCCCCACCTAAGGAACCCCACTCAAAGGTGATTTGTAGTGGTTCTGAGCCTTGGTGATATTAGTTCCAGAAATCTCCCATTTCAGCCTTAAATCAAGAATTGGTGTTATTCCAGATTGGGCCATCAACTTTGTTTGATATTTTGAGGGCTGAATCCTTCTACCCAATTAGACTGAACCAGCTGATACTCTGTTATTTTTACTACGGAATTATTGGACAATTCGGGAAACTACTACCACAGTGTAAACAATTCTAGTTGAGAGTTTTTTATGCCTATAAAAACTTATTCGTCATACTTTTGGGAATGGAGGTGGGAAAACAATGTTACCACCATCCATATTTTCCTCGAACAACTATAATTGTAACCTGTCCAGGTGGGTGGTAGGTCAATCTTAATTCACTAGGCTTTGGAACTGATGCAGTATTAATTATTTTAATCCATTCCAGAGACTTAAGTAAATGGATAAGTGGTTCACTCCCAGGTCCAAGAAATTATCCAATAGAGTTTGGATCACAACTGAAGTCTTGCCTCTCCAAAATTATAGAAGATTTACTCTCAATTAGCTATACAGAGGCTATGAATAAAAACAACCCTCCTATAAAGTATAACCTTTACAAACACATGAAGTATCACAGACATTTCCATCAGAGAAGAAGCTAATATGACTGAAGGATTTTGTTTTCTAATTTTCAAACTTCGTGGGAAGTGACTAAGTTCTGAGTCTGAACCTTGAAGAACTTTTTCACACCTAGACCACCACAGGCTGTTGTTTTTTACATGTTTTCCCACCCTGAGTGCAAACTACCTATCGCCTAATCCATTCCTTTGAGCCTTGGTGGGATTTTCATTTCTTGCATTGTGCAGTAGGGTAATGGTCGGGGAAACAGAAGAAATTTTCAGTTTCGATGAGATTGATTGTTTGGTCTGTCACGCGAGGGATGGTCGGAATGGTTGATCCGACAAGTTGCAGAATTTTTCATGTAAAACCACTTTAGCTACTTAATGGTTAAATAACTTGTACTGGAAAATAAATCGAGAAAATTAAAAGGAAAGGCAATTGAACAAAAAGAGAGCAGTTGTCGGCTCATTTGGATTAAGACTTCAAGAGTACGTGTACGTGAGTATTGTTATTACCTCGTGAGTCTCGGGAGGAGGTCTGTAATCAGAAAGCAAAAGAGACAAATCGATTCTCACACCGGAGATAATCAAAGCTATCCCGCACATTTTCTTCGTCTCTTTCTTTACAATCGAAATTCGAAACTCGAGTTGTTTTTACTTCCAACTTTCGGAACATCTGAATTAAGTAGAACAACTGTGAAAGTTTAAACTTTCACTAAATATTAATTTTATTAGTAAGTCTTGCTTCCGTAGCATAGTGGTAGTGCGTTCGCTTCGTAAGCGAAAGGTCGCGAGTTCCATCCTCGCCGGGAGCTTTTTGATTAATAATAAAAACCATTTTTGGTAAAAAAACAAAAAACTGTTTGGTAACAACTAGACAAATAATTTGTAGAATAAAAAATAGGTTTGATATGCCAATGGACATAATGATTTCTATAACTTTAAAAATTATGTGGGAAAATGACTATATCTGAAAATGTGGGGCCCGAATGAAAGCTAAAGATCACGCCTAATTGGTTGTCCATCTATAGAATTTGTCCCACTGATTGAAGCACAGAATAAACACATATGCTCAACATCAATTATGATAGGCTTCTTTAATCTGATTTGCAATTTGTTTTCGATATGCTTTCCATACCACATTTGCAATGTTCGTAACCTTATCATCATCACTATCACTGTCTTCATCATCAAGTTCTCCCCTCTCTGCCTTTTCAAAAAGCCAATTTGATGCTAATTGATTTATGATAAAGTTGTGTATAGTCACACAAGCAATCACAATCAGTACTTGTGTTTTGAAGCTATACGAGAGCATCATCTTTAAAATAGGGAAGCACTTCTTCAAAACTCCAAATGATCTCTCAATAACGGTCCTTAATGATGAATGTGTAAAATTAAATAGCTCCTCTGCTCCTTGTGACTGTCTTCGTTTAAAATCTTGTTGATGATATCAAACATTCTTGAAAGGAGCCATATAACCAAGACTATGTGTGTAATCAGAATCAACCAGATAGTATTTTCCTACAAAATTAAGATTAATAATTAGAATTCAATGTTGTCACTCATATCTAAAAAAACTTAACAACTACAAAACTAAAAATATGAATGGTTACCTGGAGGTGGATGGGGAAAGTTCAGACGAGGAATGTTGATGGCTTCCCATAATATTCGATTGTCATGTGTTGTTCCCTCCCAATCAGCCCAAACCCAAGTGAAGCACATATCAAATGAACATACAACACATACATTTTGAGTAACTTCATTTTTTCTACCAGATCTATATGGTACTTGTTTTGCAACTGGAATTGATGCATTTATGTGTGTTCCATTTATTGCTCCAATGCAATTGGCAAATAATGGATAATACTTTCGATTATATTTGATTTGAGGTGATGTTTCCTCAAATGAGGGTGGTTGTATCATCTCTCTAGCAAATTTTTGAAGTGCTTCCAACACATTATGGAAATGAAGGCTCACTATTTCACCTGAATGTTGGAAGTTTTATTGAATGACATCGTTTATAATATTGTGAGCCATCACTAATATTGTCATAATTAATTGTTCCTCAACCATGGTGTTCTTCATGTTTGCCATTAAACTTCTCTCTTTTAATACATATACCAACCTTGTGAAATGCTCCTTTGACATACGGAATAGTCTTCGAAATCTTTTTGGATGTTTATTAGGACTTAGCATTTCAAAATATCCAGGCATGATCTATGAGTTGGCGTGTGTGCATTAGTTGTTTTGTAATTTGGGAACTGGTCTCATCATCACTGTCATCACCGATTCTCTTCTTTTGCTCCAAATGACGTGCATAAGAAATCATAATTGGCAACAATGAGCCCTCATCATAGAGTAATATTTCATCGTCATCATCCGTGGCAACTGATCATACAAAATAATTCATTTAAACACATATCAATTCAACTATAAATGTTAAAAATGAAAGAAAAAAAATCAACAGACATTATCTAACAAAAAACAACTATGAAGAAAACTGCTCCAAAATGTCAACACATCACAAATCTTAAAAAAAAAAAAAAGTACTCAGCAATAGTTGAAACCACACAAACACATAAGTTGAATTATCTATCATGCACCTTATAAAAAAGAATTATCCATTATGCAGTAAATATCGGATCTAGACTCCTCCTTCAGTTTCCTCTCATTTGCTCTATTAAGCCATGGTAAGCGAGAAGATTCATGCATATTGACAAAAGAATGCCTTTTGCTTTGATCCTCAAACACCTCCAATGCTAGCACATTATGCACACTACAAGGCTCAAACCCGCCCATAGAGTTGAGAATTTCATAAGCCATATCAATTGTGTCGTCTACTCCTTGGATTTTTTTCATCTCTAACATAGCCGCAATATCTGCTCTTTTGTGCTCTTCCAGAGAACTCATTCTTTCAATAGCTTCTCCTAGATTGTCACTTTTTTTAGATCTCTTAAATGACTTTTGTAGCATTCTTTTGTTTCTTCTTCTTCTTCATTTCTGATACCTCAATGGGCTCATCATCATCTAAGTCATCGAGATCCAAGTTTATAGCACTGGAATCAGAAACCCCATTTGGTATTGTTGGTGGTCGATCTTCACCTGGGCAAATTGTACCATCCCCATTAGCAACAACATCATGAAATAATTCACATAATTCTTCTTCATTTTGCAAGGGGGCATTCTTGAAGTGCTTTCCTTGGGGATGTTTCTGCAATTTCATTTTGACATAAAATGATTATCTAAAATTATTTAGGATTCTAAACTGTAAATTAAAAATTAATTTTCTATGTGAAGGTTTACCTTTATATAAGCATTCCAATGCTCATCACTAGGTGGATCAACAGTTCCTAGATCTGTGTTCCATCCCCAACCACTAATATTATTTTTTAAATACAACCACGCTTGCCACAAAGCTTTCAAAGTATTCCATTTATTTTTGAGTTGCACCATTGTTACTTTCTTCCAGCATTTTTGGTTATATTCTTTTAAGATGCAAGCCAGCCATCCTTCGTGAAAGCTGTATTCAACTTACATCTTTTGCGTGAACAATCAAGACCGATATAGATTAGTAATTTTACCCTTTCATCAGTCCAACAATATGATGACTCTCTTAAACCTTTTGCATCAACCTTCAAACCTACATCAACTTGCTTTCCATTGTCCATCTGAAATAAATTATGTTTCTAATAAATAAACAAATGAAGTAACATGAAAGCACAAGAATTATAAAATGTCATTGCTCATCTCACTTTAAATGTAGCCTTTTACTTCTCTAATATTGATTTGAGCTGTCTAGTCCCAAAAAAATATAAAGATATATATATATAGCTTGAATGACTTCCCAATGGAAAAAATAGCTCGATAAGAGGCCTTTTGACCCAACGAACCTGACTTTGGCATAGGGCAAAGTCATGCCACCCCTCCAAACCCCCTTATGTTATACTTTACACGAATGTGTGTGTGTGTGTGTGTGTGTGTGTGTGTGAGAGAGAGAGAGAGAGAGAGAGAGAGAGAGAGAGAGAGAGAGAGAGAGAGAGCAAAGCAGGGCTTCAAAGGAGAACAAGATGCTTATAATTCTAAAACATCTTCTATTTCTCTTCAGTTCTCTTCAAAATTGATGTATGCTAATATGGCAGGAATTTCCCCCCACCAGCAAACTTGATCCCAACGTATATGGAAACTAGAAAAGTTCAAGTAATTCAAGAAGGGAACGAATACAGAAATTTGTCAACTTCAATTGATAAAGGTTCAAATTACAACCCTTTATCGTCCAAAGAGATACTTACCTGTGAATAACCAGATTGAATAAAATCCTTGTTGTTTCCCAAAGAATCGAACAACTTGTGAGAATCTGAAAAATAAAATTCATAAATCAAGATCCCTAAAAGAGAGAGAGAGAGAGAGGGAGAGAGAGAGAGAGAGAGAGAGAGAGAAAAGCAGGGCTTCAAAGGAGAACAAGATGCTTATAATTCTAAAACATCTTCTATTTCTCTTCAGTTCTCTTCAAAATTGATGTATGCTAATATGGCAGGAATTTCCCCCCACCAGCAAACTTGATCCCAACGTATATGGAAACTAGAAAAGTTCAAGTAATTCAAGAAGGGAACGAATACAGAAATTTGTCAACTTCAATTGATAAAGGTTCAAATTACAACCCTTTATCGTCCAAAGAGATACTTACCTGTGAATAACCAGATTGAATAAAATCCTTGTTGTTTCCCAAAGAATCGAACAACTTGTGAGAATCTGAAAAATAAAATTCATAAATCAAAATCCCTGAAAGAGAGAGAGAGAGAGAGAGAGAGAGAGAGAGAGAGAGAGAGAGAGAGAGAAACTTACCTAAGTGAGAGGATGAGAATCGCAGGAATACTTTGTTGATTATCACT